>NW_028239429.1:0-12500 GCF_047967505.1 Dipteris shenzhenensis | reverse complement strand
CCAAAACGGAATGATATATGACCTGACTCTTTCGTATAGTAAGCCTGATATTTAGTAGTCTCCAGCAGTAGCTTCTACAAGTAATTCATTGGTTCCCCCTCGAGTTGAATTCCCCGTTGGGAATAGTCCCGATTGGGACTCCGGAACGGGGTATTGTCACGGATCCACACCGACAGAACATCCCCCCCTGTGGGGGGAACCCCATCGGGAAGAATTCCCGGGGGTGGAATCTCCGGTTTTACAATCTAGTAACAAGTCGAGCGAGTAGAAGCCTTCGATACATCTAGACTCCGACGAGGACAAAACAAAGATTGATTGATTTGCTTATCCCAACCATTCAGTACTCTGGAGTAGGGATTCTCGAAGAAGCGACGCTAGACTCGGATCCTTAGAAGCATTAGATTGGCCAAGAGAAGGGAGGGTATGGAGTCTTCTATCCATTATTAGAGCTTAAATAGGCATGATATTGAATCCTCTATCGGTTGATCGACTATATGGTTATAGTCCCGATTCGGCATACGGGTGTGGGAGAACTACCTCATTACTGAGAATCTCGAATGTGGATAATGTAAATCTTCAAAGATACTATCGGTTTCTACGATATATATTATGAGGAGGTACCTCCCCCTCCCCTGACGTAAGTGAAGTATTATCCCTATTGAAGGGAGGTACATCATCTAGACTATCTTCTATCCTACTGGAAATGGATGAATCTCCCCGGGTGGGATTTGAACCTACGACCAATCGGTTAACAGCCGACCGCTCTACCGCTGAGCTACCGAGGAAAGTGGCAGATGATTCAATCCCATATACTTCCAGAGACTCTTGTTCCTTGAGCCGCCCCTTGATCTGCAAGACGTTAACCACTCGAAGACCCAAAGCTTTCTTCGAGACTTCATGAACCTCGCGTACACCCTAACTCTCATTATAGGAAGAAGCAGTAATGATAGCAATCCCTTTTGCCTTCTCGGATAGAGCCTACGAATCGGGGGGGGGGCTGGTGTGGAAGATCTCGGTCATGGTTGATCTTGGTCGTGATTGATCGCCCCCCCCCCAACCCCAAGATGCATATCGATCGATCACCAATCACTAGTTTCTATTTCTCCTTTTCCGGAAAACATAGTAGAATAGTCACAGGATACTTATAGAGGTATAAGGAATATCTTGGAAAGGAGAAGAAAAAAACTCTTAGGAGACAAGAGAAACGAAGGCAGTTAGCAGTAGAATAATACCAATCATCAATCCGAATGAATAAGAAGATACTCTCCCGCCCATGGAACCCCACGATCCGTATCGATATCAATAATTGCAGGCGGGTGGAGGATCCATAAACTTGAATCCATAAATGGAATGAATGAGTCTACGGGGGGAAAGTATGGATAAGGGGTGAAAAATGAAGAAAAAAGGGGAAAGAGAACGTGAGGGGGAGGGGGGGGGAAGTGGGGGATAGTCGGGATGAAGAAAATGAATCGGAGCTTTGCGAAACGAAAGTAGCAGTTTATGGAAAGGGTGGAATTGGTAAGTCAACAACAAGTTGTAATATATCAATAGCTTTGGCGAGACGCGGAAAACGGGTATTGCAAATTGGATGTGATCCGAAACATGATAGTACTTTCACCCCCACGGGATTCTTGATACCTACCATTATAGACACTTTGCAATCGAAGGATTACCACTATGAAGATGTGTGGCCTGAGGATGTCATTTATAAGGGTTATGGCGGAGTGGATCGTGTTGAAGCAGGGGGACCACCTGCGGGAGCTGGTTGTGGGGGATACGTAGTGGGAGAAACGGTTAAATCATCGAAAGAATCGAATGCTTCTTATGAATATGATACTACTCTATTCGACGTTTTAGGGGACGTAGTCCGTGGAGGTTTTGCCGCTCCATCGAATCATGCGGATTATTGCATTATTATCACGGATAATGGATTCGATGCCCCTTTTGCAGCAAATCGTATTGCTGCGTCGGTTAGGGAGAAGGCACATACCCACCCATTGCGATTAGCAGGTTTGGTGGGGAATCGGACATCTAGGAGAGATCTCATTGATAAACATGTAGAAGCCTGCCCGATGCCTGTGCTGGAAGTGTTGCCTCTCATTGAGGACATTCGGGTCTCGAGGGTGAAGGGGAAAACATTGTTTGAAACGGCTGAATGTCAATCAGATCTCAATTATGTTTGTGATTTCCATCCCAATGTGGCGGATCAGATATTGTCTCGACCAGAAGGGGTTGTGCCAAGGGAAATTCCAGATAGAGAATTATTCAGTCTGCTCTCCGATTTCTATCTGAATCCCGATGGTGGGGGGCAGAGGAATGCCCAGCAAACTCAACAGGATATTCTGCTTGATTTTACGATGATTCGAAACCGAAACTGCAAATTTCTTGTATGTGTACCCTTTCTGAGGAAACCCTTTCACGAAGACTCCCGAAACTCTCACTTTTGAATGTGAAACCGGAAATTATCACACTTCTTGCCCCATTAGTTGTGTGGCTTGGTTATATCAAAAGATCGAAGACAGCTTTTCCCCAGTGGTAGGTACAAAGACTTGTGGTTATTTCTTACAGAACGCTCTTGGAGTTACGATCCTTGCGGAACCTCGTTATGCAATGGCAGAGTCGGAAGAGGGGGACGTCTCGGCCCAATTAAATGATCAAGGGGAATTGGAGAGAATTTGTATCCAAATAAAACGAGATAGAAACCCTAGTGTCATTATTTGGATTGGCACATGTACCACGGAAATAACAAAGACGGACCTAGAAGGCATAGCACCCAAGCTAGAAAACGAACTTGGAGTACCAATTGTAGTTGCGCGGGCCAATGGATCGGATTATGCTTTTACTCAGGGAGAGGATACTGTATCAGCTGCCACGACGCATCGGTGTCCGGAATTTGACATATCTAGACACGAACAGAAACAGGATTTAGTTGGGGGTGTTGACACTGCGACGACGGAAGCGGGGGGGGCTAATCCGGAGGGACGGAAATTAAAGAATCATGCTTCAGTTCTTTTTGGATCTCTAACTTCAACTGTAGCTTCTCAACCGAATCCGGAATCGAAACGTCAATCCATTCAGGTATCGGGGTGGTTACCCTCCCAGAGATATACTGAACTTCCATCATTAGGCAAGGGAGTGTATGTTTGCGGCGTGAATCCCTCTCTGAGCCGTACAGCGACGACTCTGATGCGGCGTCGTAAATGCCAGTTAATTGGAGCACCTTTTCCTATTGGTCCTGATGGGACGCGTGCTTGGATAGAAAAGATTTGTTCCGCCTTTAATATGGAACCTCAGGGTTTGAAGGAGAGGGAGGATGAGATATGGAAGAGTCTGAGAGACTATCTTGAGATAGCAGCTGGTAAATCTATATCTTTTACGGGAGATAATCTATCAGAAATTTCTATAGCAAGATTCCCAATTCGCTGCGGAATGGTTGTCTACGAAACAGGTATTCCCTACATGGATAAACGATATCAAGCTGCCGAGCCATCTTTCTCACGAGATACTTGCAAAGAGATGGGTACACTCATGCCACGGATCGTGGAAAAACCGGATAATTATAACCAGATACAGCGTATGCATGAATTAAAACCTGATTCAGCAATTACTGGAATGGCTCATGCCAATCCTTTAGAAGCAAGAGGTATTGATACAAAATGGTCTGTCGAGTTCACCTTTGCCCAAATCCATGGATCCACTAATGCGAGGGATGTGCTTGAACTTGTTACTCGTCCCCTACGGCGTAATAATAATCCGGGGCGTCTGGGTTGGAGTAACCTGTCGAAGCAGATGGTAACAAATCACTAAATTATAGAATTATTGGGTGACGGGAAGTGACCATTGAGGGAAATGCATAGAGACGTCTCCAAATTCTTAATCATGGGATTCTGTCTCCTCATGATTAAGAAATCCATCGACTCCTTTCCGAAGGAGTTGCTGTGCTAGCTACGGGAGTGGTACGGAGAGGTTGCCGGCACTCTACGGGAAAAAAAAAAAACTGAAAAATATGGGAAGGAAATAATTATGAACGTAGAAAGCGTTCAAATGTCGTTGTATCTACTGCAGGTTTCGCTGCTTACTCGGGTGAAGGTGGCAGGTCCACCTATAATATTCGGACTATATTATGGATTACTAACAACATTACCCGTTGGACCCTCCCAAATACTATCCATAAGAGCTTTTCTTTTGGGAGGGAATCTTAGTGGTACCGTCGCTTTGAGTGGTTTGATGATGGGATAGCTACTAATATTTCTGTCAATATTCTGTTCACCTCTATATGCATTGATAGTGAAACCACATGTTGTAACTGTCCCAATAGTACCATACATGTTATTTTACTGGTTCCGAACCAAGGATTTACCGGATTATCGAACTCTACGTCCGACCAATTCACTCAGTGACTTTCGAATCGGTAATATATTCTTGGATAGTTTCATTTTCCAGATTTTAAATCCAATTCTTTTACCAAGTCCCGTATTGGCGAGACCAATTCACCTATTTATTTTTCGATATAGCAACAACATAACATTTCTGATTAGTAGTTTCGTGGGTTGGTCACTCGGTCATATGTCATTCAGCTACTTGTCCAGATTACTTCTGGTTCGCGTAGAATATGATTCACCCATACTCTACCTGCTGATGAAACGCGTCATTTACAAAACTTTTAGTATTGTTGTTCTCATTAATGTACTGGTTTATTTGGGTAAGGCTCCAGTACCTCTCTTCACCAAGAATTTTGAAGACGAACTTGTCTTGCTCGATAACAATCTCCGGGAGTTGTCAGATTCGATGCTATGGATTTTCAAGTCGTGGCCCACGTCCTTGTTCGACCCATACAAACCAAATCGTCCTTTACGATATATAGAGAATAGCCGATTCGGCGGCGATAGCTTAGTGAAGAAGCAAGTATCAAATCACTTTTTCAGCAAATGTTTGACTAGTGGAAAACAGCGGTTGGCTCTCACGGCGTTACCCAGTTTGTCGATCTTTGGAGACCAGTTAGGAACCTCGTTAGAGGATTCGGATATGCCACTTCCAGCTCATCATCTGCATGAAGACTGGATTTTGAACCAATTCAGGAAAAACAAGGATTTGAATAATGAGTTAAAGGACCGAATTCGATTCCTAGACACCGAGCCTATCTTCTGGAAAGCGATGGAAAGAAGGACCGGATTGGCTGATAACGGAGGTGAATTACCTAAGATTTATGATCCATTTTTGAATAATTCATGTCGTGCTAGGATTCCAAACTCGGATTCATTCTGGATACTGTCTGATTCATTGGCATCGCAAGCGGTTGACAACAACGAGTATGCCAATGAATTGAATTCCGGTAATAAGATTCGGGATTGGGTGTCTATCAGGTATAAAGAGTTGAGAAGCAATGAGAT
Organism: Dipteris shenzhenensis; assembly: GCF_047967505.1. Classification (NCBI taxonomy): domain Eukaryota; kingdom Viridiplantae; phylum Streptophyta; class Polypodiopsida; order Gleicheniales; family Dipteridaceae; genus Dipteris; species Dipteris shenzhenensis. The sequence continues at coordinate 7,110 of NW_028239429.1, read as the reverse complement.
TCCTCTTCCCCGGGAAGCATTACCTAAAAATGCTTTGCAAATATTTATTTTCATGTTCGAAACACCGGATGATGCCGTGATTGAAGATGTTGTGGGAGAAACAAACTATTCAGTTTCGAAGGGTGATTCCACCCCCGTAACTTGGGATCAAGTCTTCAAATTTTCTTCATCTCCGACAGAGTTAGCTTTATTCTTCACCTATCTCAGAGATGATTGTGGTGCCTTCGATTGGATCCGCTTGCTAGACGTACCTCTAATTGGTGGGGAAAGACTTGACTCTTCAAAACAAAAAATACGTTCGATCCTCGAGATTGAGGAACTGTCGGAGGAATTGGCCCGCAATACTCACTTAATATATGATAATAGGTTCGATGTCGCGGGTGGGTCAACTGATATTCGTAACAGAAAGTTAAAAAATTTAGCAATCAGCGTCGGGAAGACGCGGCTGAAAACACGCAGACTGGTCAAACGTTTTGCAAAAAGCTCTGATTTTCGTCGGAAACCTATAAAAGGCTCTATGCGCTCCAGAAGACGTAAGACACTGGTTTGGGAAGTATTTCAAGATAAGGCACATTCACCTCTCTTCTTTAGATTAATGGAACTACCCACTCCGTTTCGATTTCCTGCCGGAGAATTAACTGGTGTAGATTTTGAGGAATCGGCCGGTGACGCGAGGAGAGAAACTAGTACCCAACCCGAACAGGAACTAATATCTCTTTCATCCTCGAGAGAGGGGGAGCGAGCGAAATCCGACCGCCCAGCTATAGCAGCTAGGTTCGATGTGAGTTCCATCCACACGGGGCGGGGTTTATTATTGGTTATGCAATCGACTCTTCGGAAATATGTGAAACTGCCTGTATTGATAACACTCAAGAATTTCGGTCGTATTTTATTTTTTCAAGCTCCCGAATGGGATGAGGATTGGAGTGAGTGGCGCAAAGAATCCCACATCAAATGCACCTACGACGGCGAGGGATTCTCACACACTCGTTTACCCGGTCGTTGGTTGAAGGAGGGTCTTCAGATAAAGATTTTGTATCCTTTCCGGTTGAAGCCTTGGCGTACTCGCGGGAGGAGGCGCCCAACCATTTTGGAAAATGATATGAATCCCAGGTATCTCAAGACTCGGGAATCGGGGAGAAAAAATAGATTGAGGCGAGGAAAATCTCCATCTAGCTATTTAACAGCTTGGGGATTCCAAACAGATGTACCTTTTGGAACTATTAAGAAAGATCCCTCCTTCTGGAAACCTATCCGGAAGAAATTGATGAGAATTTTGAGACGTAGTCTCGCATTGCGGACTAGGCAAATGCGTCGTCTCTACTCCAAATTGGGTGTATCCGCAAGGTTTCCATTGGGGAAATTGAATTTCCTTCGTAAAATTGAAGGGATTTGGGAGAATTGGAGTGGAACCGATTTTGTTGGGGGAGATATTCCAAATGATACAGGGACCGGGTGGAAAGAGGGGCCGTCACACGGTGAACCAGGTACTGGTGGAATAGATGAAACATCAATTCCCATTGATAATAAATCCCGATACTTTGCGGGTACCGATGATGAACCAGTAAAAGATACCGTTGGTGGATCCAAATCCGAACCCGAATCAGACATGCATGCATTCAGAAATCTGTTAACCGAAGGGGTTGGCGGGGGTGGGCGTAGCACCAAATCACTCCGTTTTAGTAAACCGGGAATAGATGACAGACTAATTAATACAAATCTGACTAGTTCTTTGAGATTCCAAACGAAATTAGTCAATATTCAGGGAATTTATTTGAGATCCCGCATATCGGTCGCAGAATTGTTTGAGAAGTATCTTCTACTAGTAGCGGGATTATTTCGAAGAGTCAATAGAGCTTTTGCTCATTATCTCGACAATTTTGCTAGATTTCGGGTGCAACTGGTGAAAGTGACGAATCAAGTTGGTGGGGTTCATGGGGATGCAAACCACCCAATTCTAGCTATTTCCGGAATTAGGGAGGGAATACCGCGAGTTATCGATAATCAATCTATAGGATTACCGTCTCAGGCGCACATTCACGACATTCTGTGGCATGTAAGCATGAAAAACAACCTGGATTTGGATTCTTTGATGGAAATTGCGGAAGATAGCAAGGATGCGGGGTATCTCGATAACCGGAAGGGATGTAAGGATAATGAGAATCTGGATGATGCTTCGGAAGATTGGAATTATCCGCGCGGTGATCATGGTTGTTATCCGAAAGGGGGAGGGGAAACCCCAGAATTTTTTGATGGCGGTAAACATGACGGGGGAAAGAGCGATTCCGTGGGATGTCCCGATGACAGAACTGGCGGGATTGTACGTGGGTATGGTATCGATGAACATATTAATAATTTTGCTACGATGCGGGGACTTTCCAAACAACTTTGGGAATTGAATGCAAATGATTTGGGGAGTTTGTTAGGCTGTCCCGACAAGTACAACCTGTCATTGGAGTTATGGCAAAAAATTGCACCGAAGAGATGGAGATCGGACATCGAAAATTTATATGGATTCAGAAGCATCGGGGGAAGTTTTCTCGCCGAGCATGAATATGTATTTCGTGATAGACAAAACGATTATTCCATATATACTGAAACCCCTTTCCTCAGAGATCGAGTGAGAAATATCAATAAACGTCGTAAATACAGTTATTTGTTACATAGTTTTATTGATTCCTCACGAGATGTAGATATACAAAAATTTCCGGCGGGGTGGAATGCGGCGATAAGGGAAACTCGTTTAGGGAATCGTATCAGAGAACTTATTGCAGGGAAGGGAATTTCTCATCCACGAATACTTGATCCGGAACGTGAGTTGAATCCGAAATCCGATTTGGTGTTGTGGGTAATTCCGGATCCCGCGGAAGCAAAGGATGTATACGAAACAAGATCGAAATTTGTACCTGGGACTTCTATTTTGTGGGAGAGGGTTCCCGCTACCCCAAATGAAAGATTTCAGAGATTAGGCACGGATTACGGGTTACAGGAAGAAGAGATTGATTCGGATGAAATACTTCTAAGAGAGAGGGGGAGTCACTATTATATTTTTCAATGGAAATGGGAATCCGAAGCATTAGAAAGAGAATTATAAAGACTGAGGGATTTGATATCTCTCATCAACGTATTAGAAAATGAGCAGGATCTTACTTCCTTCTGTGTCAATATGGGTATAGATTGCGATTTGTTGAATCTTTTTCTCAACGAAGAGAAACGCGAGATTCTAGATGATTTGTTTGTTATTTCAGCCCATCGTTTACCGCGAATATTCGATGATTAGATTCTCATGTATAAAATGGTTAGTATCCCACTGAAATTTCGAAACAGATTCAAAAGAAGATTGAATAGAAATATATTTGGCGGGTGCATGCTGCGTTTGTCACTCATCAATGGGGAGAGGAATAGGAATCGCTCCTATCTCCATAACATCGAAGATCTCCTGCTTCCGAGACATCGTCGCAAATCGCGATTTCTCAGATCCCTATTGATTTTGAGCTCCGTGAAATCCGAAAGGGACCCTTTGGGCTACCCTTCTGGAGTGGAATGGATGAACAAGAGTGAAGAGTCTAGCGACCTGAGTGGGACTCAGAAAATCAAACGTTTCCTTTGGCCCAGTTATCGCTTAGAAGAATTAGCTTGTATGAACAGATTCCGCTTCGACACAAATAATGGAAGTCGATTTGCCACGCCCAGAATACGCATGTATCCCATTATTTGAGACGGGGGGGAGAATACGTAGATTCGACAATTTGCTCGACTAATATTACTAACATCTTGGTAATCTCAATCAAGTGTGTGATAGAAGGAGGGGCAGATACCTACCTTACTTATCAGATGCGGAGCTGTAACTACTCGTTGGTGGGAAACAAATTCCCACCGATAACCGAATCTATTGAGTGACGATTTCCCCGATTATAGGAGTATTCATCTCCCTCGCTCGGACCAATACTACCCGAATTAGTAGGCAAATCCTATACAATGAATTCGATAAACAATTATTATTACTACTATTACGGATAAGGCTATATCTACCAATTCGACGTTGATTTGTGAGAAAGGGGATACAGGGTCTGCTGAGTCTCAAATATGCTACTTGACCGATCAAGTCTCGAAACTCACTTCTCATTTGAAATCACATTCCAAGGATTACTCCTCTCAGAGGGGTTTGTGGAAATTATTGGGAAGACGCAAGCGTCTCTTAATTCATTCATCCAAAAAGGATCCGACTTTATACGATAACATAATAAGCAACTTGGGTATTCGGAGATTGAAGAGACGCCGATTCCAATTTATAGAAATCCAGTTCTACCGAAGCTAGGGTCTGCAAAAATTACCAGGAACATAATTCATGGGTATACCTCCTACGAAAGTGGATCCAGTTATAGTGAGTATGGGTCCCCACCACCCGTCGATGCACGGTGTCCTTCGACTTATTGTTACTCCAGACGGTGAAAATGTCGTTGGTTGTGAACCAATACTTGGCTATTTACATAGAGGGATGGAAAAAATTGCTGAAAACCGGACGATTCTGCAGTATCTTCCCCACGTGACGAGATGGGATTATTTAGCCACCATGTTTACCGAGGCAATAACAGTGAATGCGCCGGAGAAGTTGGCAAATATTCAAATACCGAGAAGAGCTAGTTACATACGAGTTATTATGCTCGAGCTAAGTCGAATAGCTCCCCACCCGTCATGGCTCGGACCTTTTCTGGCGGATGTCGGTGCACAAACCCCTTTTTTCTACACATTTCGAGAAAGGGAAATGATTTATGATTTACTTGAGTCTGCTACGGGTATGTGAATGACGCATAATTATTTCCGCGTCGGGGGAGTAGCGGTAGATTCACCATATGGGTGGCTAGATAAATGTTTGGATTCCTGCCACTATTGCCTCTCAAAAGTCGATGAATATGAACGACTTATCACAAATAATCCTATATTTCTGAAACGAGTGGAGGGGATAGGTGTCACTGGTAGGGAAGAAGCTATAGATCGGGGCTTATCCGGACCCATGTTGCGAGCCTCGGGGATTCAATGGGATCTTCGCAAGGTGGATCACTACGAATGTTATGACGAATCGGATTGGCGGATCCAATGGCAAACAGGAGGAGATTCATTGGCCCGTTATTTGGTACGAATCGGCGAGATGAGAGAATCCATAAGAATAATTCAACAGGCCTCGAGACTCCTTCCGGGAGGTCCATATGAAAATTTGGAATCTCGACGCCTTAGTCAGCAACGAAAGGAAATGGGATGGAATGATTTTGACTATCAATTTGTCGGTAAGAAATCCTCTCCCACTTTCAAATTACCTGAGCAGGAGCATTACGTAAGGGTGGAAGCTCCCAAAGGGGAATTAGGGATATTTCTGATTGGAGATGATAGTGTTTCTCCCCGGAGACGGAAGATTCGTCCGCCTGGCTTCATAAATCTGCAAATTCTCTCTCAATTGGTAGAAGGAATGAAACTAGCCGATATTACGACAATATTAGGTAGTATAGATATCATCATGGGGGAGGTTGATCGCCGAAACGGCAATTGGTACAAAAAATTTCGAGGAACGCGTGATTGACTTATTTCACAAATTGGGAGTTTCGAGAGATTCTTCCGAATTGATTTGGATTCTGATTTCCATTCCCACCCTTATCGTAGGAATTACAGTAGGAGTATTAGTTATCGTACGGCTCGAGTGAAAGGTATCTGCGGGGGTACAACAGCGTATCGGACCTGAATATGCAGGTCCTTTGGGAATTATCCAATCCCTGGCCGATGGAGTCAAGCTCCTACTGAAGGAAGATATTGTTCCAGCCAGGGGCGATACTTGGCTATTCAATATTGGACCAGCTGTGGTAGTCATACCAGTCTTTATAAGCCACTTGGTGATACCCTTCGGGCAGCACATTATTCTAGCTGATCTGAGTATAGGTGCTTTCTCTTGGATCGCCATCTCAAGTATCGTTCCCCTAGGGCTACTTATGGCAGGATATGGTTCAAATAATAAATATTCCCCTCCAGGTGGTCTTAGAGCTGCTGCTCAATCAATTAGTTACGAAATACCCCCAGCCCCATGTGTACTATCCATATCCCCACGTGCGACTCGCTGAATAAGATTGATGGGAAGAGGGTTATTCCGATATAGAGATTCGGAATGAAGAATCTTTCACTGATTTGACAGAACAACTGGATAGTCATCTGGGTGAGATCGAACAGCGTCTTGCAGCGAGTGAATCGAGTCCCATCCCCCATGTACGGGAGTGAAAGCATGTCCGAGCAGTAAACACTGTTTGCCCCCAGGTACGGGATAGATTTACAGGGCCTGAAGCGGGGACAAGAAGGGACTGAACCTCTTTTCCGGGATTGAGCGGGAGTGGATGGTCAGGAACACTAATATACACAAGAGATTTGTGAGAAGGGTGGAGAAAAAAGTTGCATAATAAAATCTCTTTTCTCTTTAATTGGATAAAGACTTAGCCTCGGTAGGGATGACTAGGTAGTACATCTTGAAAATCCCAATCCCGAGTATATTCCTATCTACTTAGATTATGACTATCCGGAACGAAGTAATCCTTTCAACGGTTTGATTTTTCTGCCCCTGGCGGAAAAAATTATTGATATATGCGAGTATCTCCTTTACGTAGTAGTCTCAAGAGGATTGGGATCATAGGAATCCTCAGGCTAATCCTCTTCTCGGCTGAAATAAAGATAGGTAGGGATCCATCTATGTGGAGATATAAAAGAAGTATCGGTAAATCCCATTCCACCGAGAAACGGTGGAAGATTCCGAATTATATCAAAAAATAACTGAAAAGGTTGAGATGGATTCAGAAGCTATCACTCCCTGTAGCAAACAGAATCCCATTGGTTGAGATTGGGACGCTCCTCAGGGGGGTGTCGCGCAAAGGAAGTGATTAACTACCAATCCCCCTCTCGGGTGACTTATGGGGAGCCGTATGAAATCCCAATTTCATGTACGGTTTCGAATCAGAGGTGGTAATAGCAATTGTACCGTCGACTATAATTATCTGATAGCTTAAGTACGGTTGACATAGTTGAAACACAATCTAAGTATGGTTTTCTGGGATGGAATCTGCGGCGTCAACCTATAGG
>NW_028239428.1:60000-81828 GCF_047967505.1 Dipteris shenzhenensis | reverse complement strand
TCCACTCGAAGACCCAAAGCTTTCTTCGAGACTTCATGAACCTCGCGTACACCCCTAACTCTCATTATAGGAAGAAGCAGTAATGATAGCAATCCCTTTTGCCTTCTCGGATAGAGCCTACGAATCGGGGGGGGGGCTGGTGTGGAAGATCTCGGTCATGGTTGATCTTGGTCGTGATTGATCGCCCCCCCCCCAACCCCAAGATGCATATCGATCGATCACCAATCACTAGTTTCTATTTCTCCTTTTCCGGAAAACATAGTAGAATAGTCACAGGATACTTATAGAGGTATAAGGAATATCTTGGAAAGGAGAAGAAAAAAACTCTTAGGAGACAAGAGAAACGAAGGCAGTTAGCAGTAGAATAATACCAATCATCAATCCGAATGAATAAGAAGATACTCTCCCGCCCTCCCCATATCTTGCGCTTTCTCCACCTATGGAACTCAAAATACCGGTGCCATTAATAATTCCGTCAATTACCCATTGGTCGAAAAGAAGAGTTAACTCACCCAGGAATCGAATACCTCTCACTAGAAGGATATCGTAGTAATGATCGATGTAACCCCGGTTGTGTGACCAGTCCCCAATGAGACGGTTAAATGAACCCATAGATTGTTTGGCAAAAGGATCAATATCACCGCAAGGTTGTGTGTGAGAGGATATCGGTCCATAAATCACGTAGGAGATAGATATTCCGGCTAGTGATAGACCAACCGAACCTGCTGAATCTATTAGCAATTGTACCAAATTTTCGGGATTGTTGTTGTCCTCTGAAAAGCCTGCAAGGGGAGTTAACCACTCGGATAGCAAATCGGGACCAGTTTCTCCTCCAGCGAGATTGACTCCTATTGATCCAACCAACGAAGTTGGTATCGACAGTACTACTGAAGGCAATACCATCGAAACGTCTGATTCCTTAGGATATAGAGACTCAGAACGAATATTGGACTCTGCAGAAACTTTTCTATCGACTGAATCTTCCCCGTCATAACCTCCTGCTGAATCGACTCCTTCGTCTCGCGGGGGTGGAGGAACATCATACCCATCTCCACTCGTTGCTATCGTTTTGGTGTTACTCCGAATGACACTATTCATAGAGGAATGGGATGAATTGGTACCGCCACCGGCGCGTAGATTCCCCTCAAACGTGAGGAGATAGATGCGGAACATGTAGAAAGCAGTTGGAACTGCTGTGAATGAGGCTATACATCCGGGGGAAAGGAACGTAGCCAACTCTTTGCAATAATTTCATCTTTGGACCGGAAACGAGCTAGAGGTGGTATACCACAGAGAGAGAGAGTACCTGAAAGAAAAGTGATTCCAGTAATTGGCATATATTTTCGCGAACCACCCGTGGGAGACATATTTTGACTTCTATTGGGAGAGTATCCGACAACCCTTTCCATCGAATGAATTACTGAACCGGATCCGGGAAATAGCAAAGCTTTGGGATGGGCATGTGTAATGAGGTGAAACAACGAAGGTTTATAAGCACCGAGACCTAGAGCCAGCATCATGTAGCCCAATTGAGACATAGTAGAATAAGCTAAACCTTTCTTGATATCCTTCTGGGCAAGAGCTATCGTCGCTCCCAGTAGAGCCGTTATTCCGCCTATCCAGGAGATAACATTCATGCTTAGAGGTAAGGTTTCAAACAATTCAAGCATTCGAGCTACAAAAAAAATTCCCGCAGCTACCATAGTAGCGGCGTGTATAAGAGCCGAAATAGGTGTGGGTCCTTCCGTTGCATCGGGCAACCATACGTGGAGTGGGGATTGTGCAGATTTAGATACCGGACCCAAAAATGGTAGAGGAGCACATGTATTGGCAAGGGAGGAGCCGGCGCTGTTGTTATCAATCAACTCACTAAATCAATCACACGATTCGCGGATCTCGAAACTACCAGTTATCCAATACGTACCTAATATACCCAATAATAATCCGAAATCTCCTGTACGATTAGTTGCAAAAGCTTTTTGGCAGGCATTAGCAGCACTTGGTCGTGCGAACCAAAAACCTATCGGCGAGTAAGAGCACATCCCTACTAATTCCCGAAAAACATGAATCTGTATTGGATTGGGACTGAACACTAATCCTGACGTGGAGGCAGTGGAGAAACTTAAATAGACGGGAAACCTTACGTATCCCTAGTCGTGACGCATATGACTATCACTGTAAATCATAACCAAGACACCTATGGTGGTGACTGATATCGACGTAATGGAAGTAAGTGAATCAACTGAAAATCCTATCTTTGGAGAAATATCGTCGTTGGGAATCCATGACCATGAGTATTCAAAAGTGGAGCGACCAGTAACTTGTTGCCAGAATGTTGCGATAGAGACGGACATAGCTGCGGCTAATGAAAGAACACTGAGCATAGCACGTATACGACGAAGGCTCTTAGTGGCTTTTGGAAAAAGAAACGATGCCAATCCGATCAAACCAGAGGTTACGAATGGGCGTGAGGGGACAATCCAAGCACATTCATAAGATAATTCCATAAACATATTTAACCCGGGTTGGAACTCTTTCTGTCAATAGTTGTCAGATATATGGAGCGTCGAAGAATGGAATATATATGGACAGGTGAGATCACGCGTATCAAACCGAATAATCCATTTGTTTCTCGTTCTGGTGCGAGCCCGGCGTCGAGACTTGACAGGAATCAAATGTGTCGGAGATACTTATCTAGGTTCCATTTTTTGACCCCAAACCGATTGAGTTGTTTTGGGTTATTTTTCACACGACAAGACTATTACGGATAGACATGCAGCAATTGATACTGGAGGAAAACAACTCCGAGTAGAACCGGGGAGATTCTATGATGTTCGTCACTTCGCTCTGCTTGGGCACAACGCATCAGAGTCCAATACGGTAATGTCGATATATCGAGTTTCATTGGTTTGTCACGGATCCAAAATTGATCTCGGACATCCCCGGCTGAGTAACGCAACTGCTAGGGGGCGCGTCTTGCATCCCTGTTTCGAGAGGAAGAAAGTGATACGGAAGATCCATTCTAAGAAGAAGACGCGAAGGAAATCGGGATACAGACAGGATTTGGTTCGATCTGTAGTAGATCCCATTTGCTTAAATGGAAAGGAGTTGGTTGGTTAGCAAATTGTTATCATAAAGAAGTCAATGATTCTTGCTGGGATTCTTTTGCATAGAATGGAAACCCAGTTCCCCCAGTTGTTCCCCTTCTAATGATTCTACGCAATCACCCCCTCCCTCATTATATTGATTCTACTCGTACGTATCAACATACTCGTCGCATTCATTTCGATGATAAAACCGAATAGATAGATTTCATTATGGCAGTTCCAAAAAAACGTACTTCTAGGTCGCGGAGGAAGATTCGCAATCATATTTGGAAGACCCAAACTAATGAAGTAGCATCGAAAGCTTTTTCTCCAGCTAAATCCATTTTGACTGGACGGTCGAGAAGTTTTTACTATGTGACAAATGAAAAAATTTCTGAAACTGGTCAGTAGTACTCCCCGGTTGTAACAGGAATTGCCGTATCAATAGGACGTGGGGTCGGTCGGAATAGATAGTGAACTATTTGTTTGTTGGAACGGGGAAGACGAGATAAGTGATTGTCAGGGAACTTATTGATGAATTTGGATCCCTAGTAAGTAGTACGGGTACATGTTGATATTATTGCGTGACGGTACCGTGCGGTAAATAAAATCCAAATACTAACAGAGTTGTATCAATGAATGTTGGTAATAACCACGAGGGGGGGGGGGTTACGTGCATGAAGAAGGAGCCCAATCCCTCTCTTCCTTCCTATGATACAAGGGTCTCGATCACGATCATCGATTTATCTCTATCCCTACTACGAATGGGTATGGGTCGATAACACCCAAAGAGAATCGGGAGATAAATCTGCGTTCCCGGAACGGGAACGTCTTCTATTCCGTTTAAAATATGTTCCGACCTCGTTTATTCGGAATAGCAGGATTTGAACCTGCGACCTCCATCACCCCAAGATGGCACGCTACCGAGCTACGCCATATCCCGTTATTCCTATACAAGTATAGCGCCGTATACCTAATCAACTATAGACAGGGAAGGTCCCTTGTTGTGCGTGTGTACTCTCCCCCAGGAAGATTGACGATTCACCCGAAGATGTGATATCATTAATTACGATAAGTATAACGAGTAGCGAGCCGCTATGGTGAAATTGGTAGACACGCTGCTCTTAGGAAGCAGTGCTAGAGCATCTCGGTTCGAATCCGAGTAGCGGCATTTAATTTCAACCTGCAGGCGAGGGCTGTGTCTGATACAACCACTGGGAAAAGCAGTAGGAATAGGGAATTCTCCCCGTTTCGACGTTTAAGGGGTAAACCCGAAATCTCCTGGGAATAATGGGTGGGTGGTACATACTCTCCAAAATCTCACTAATTCACTGGATTCTCCTCATTACGATTCACACCGATATAGAGCACATATTCGCTCACATTTCTTTTCTTACGCTTCTTTCCGTCACTCTGTTTCACCGGATGGGGCTGGCTCGCAAGCTCAAGAGACTCATTAGTTTGAGCGTTGGAGGTATGACAATTGCTTTCATCTGTATAACGGGATTTACGACGATTCGTCGGATTCAACCCAAACATCTACCACCGAGCAATCTACATGAATCATCTATGTTTCTTTCACGGAGCTTCTCCCCAATGCATGTAATTATGAGAATTAGGAGTCGGAACGAATGGTCAGGTGCAGTCACGGCACCAGGTGCCATGTCGACCCATGGATTCGCAACTCTGGGTCTTCCTGAGGAAATGCAACAATCCACACCGCTAGTACCTGCTCTGCAACCTCATCGGTTAATGACGCATGTAAGTATGATGCCACTAAGCCATGTGACTTCGTTATGTGGATCTCCATCAGCAACATCTCCACCGATTGCCACCTATGACGCAGAACAATTTTCTATCCCCGGTCCAAATCAAGAATTTCCTACCTGGACCCCCTCTCCGGGAGTGGATATACACTGCTACGAGCAGGCAGGAAGTAATCCGAGAAACAGTTTTCATCGACTATCCTTGAATTCACGTAGGTGCCGATTGATCCACCAATTGGACCGATGGAGTTATCGAATCATCAGCTTAGGGTTTCCTCTACTGACTGTTGGTATTCTCTCTGGAGCAGTGTGGGCTAATGAAGCGTGGGGATCCTACTGGAGCCGGGACCCTAAGGAAACCTGGGCATTAGTGACTCGGCTGATATATGCTATTCATCTCCATACCAGAATAACTAGTGGTTGGCAGGGGGAAGGGCCTGCTATTGTAGCATCTACAGGATTCTTCATTGCTTGGATTTGTTTCTCAGGGGTTAATCCACCAGGAATCGGTTTACATAATCACGGGTGGCTTACTTAATAATTAGGTAGAAGACCGCTAATTCGATCGGGGGGAGAGATAACAAAAAATGTTACCTCGTCAGATGCTTGAAGTGTTACATGTAATCAATTCGTGATTTGAATCAGAGTCTGCATGAGGAATCGCGCTGTGGATTCCTCACCCAGACATTCATGCAATTACGTCGCCAGCGGCATGGATTCCCACTGCCTTCCCTTATAGGAATTAATACCAGAACCGCTTCCAAGAGTAATCCTCATTGAATAGATATGTTCGACTACCGATCCAAACGATACTGCGTTTTATTGCCCCTCTACTATCCCATAAAAGAGTACGGAACCAGGATAGATAGTATTTTGTGATTCCGTAGAGATGCAACCATGTCTGGATACAGACCGATACCGAGGATTGGTAAAGAGAGACAAATCGATATGAATATTTCCCGCGGTCCGGAATCAACTGAATATGGATCCGAATAGTTGGATATTCTGTATCCGTAGAATATTCGACGTAACATAGATAACAAATAAATGGGAGTTAATACTGTACCAATCGCTTCGACTACTACAACCGATAACTTAGATATAGATGAATAATGCTGATTAGTCACTATTCCTGGAAATACCATCAATTCCGATACAAACCCACTCATCCCGGGTAATGCAAGGGATGCCATTGAGAAGATACTAAACATAGTAAATATCCTGGGCATTGGGGTAGCCATCCCCCCTAATTGATCGAGATAAAGGGTACGTGTCCTATCGTAACAAGTCCCTGCAAGGTAAAATAGAGCGGCACCTATTAACCCATGGGAAATCATTTGTAACACAGCTCCATTAAGACCCGTATCTGTCACGGATCCAATTCCAATTGTTACAAAACCCATATGGGAAATTGATGAATACGCTATTCTCCTCTTAAGGTTACGCTGACCCGGCGGAATCAGGGATGCATAAACAATTTGGACTGATCCGAATAGCACCAACCACGAAGCAGGTATGGAATGAGCATGAGGTAATAATTCCATATTAATTCGAATCAATCCATACCCTCCCATTTTTAGTAATACCCCAGCCAGCAACATACATGTGCTGTAATGTGCTTCCCCATGAGTGTCTGGCAACCAAGTATGAAAAGGGAATATTGGCAGTTTCACGGCATACGCCACGAAGAATCCTAGATAAGAAAGCACTTCTAGTGATATAGGATGTGATCTGCTTGCCAAATCTCGGATATTGAAGGAGGGTTCCTGGGTCCCGTAGAAACCCATAGTTAGGGCTCCTATTAGGAGAAAGATAGAACCACCAGCTGTGTATAGAATAGACTTCGTGGCTGAGTATAGACGTCTCTTCCCACCCCACATACATAAAAGTAGGTAGATTGGGATTAATTCCAACTCCCACATAGGAGAGGAAAGCGAAATGTCTCGAGAAGCAAACAGTCCTATTTGGCCGCTATACATGGCCAACATCAAGAAATAGAATAGACGTGTATTCCGCGTAACTAGCCAAGCTGCTGAGGTTGCCGAAGTAGTGACAAATCCTGTCAGTAGAATGAGACCCATGGAGAGTCCATCAATACCTGAACTCCGATGGGAATTGATTGAATTTATCCAACTAGAATCCTCCACCAATTGAATGCATTGATCATCGATATGGAAGTGACAATGAAAGATATAAATGATTAGTAGAAATTCCGATATACAAATGCCTGGGGTATACCACCGAACGATCTTATTCCCATTGGAGGGAAGCATTGGAAATAGCGAACCCGCCAGAATCGGAAAAAGAACAATTGTGGTTAACCAGGGTACGTTACTCATCGTGGATGGAAAAATATTTTAGCGGGGGGGAGGGGGGGGGGAATCTTAATACCCCAACTCATACTCAATAGAATTGAGTATGAATCTTTGAGTATGAGTTGGAAAGAAAACGATTCGATTCTTGAATCTCTTTCTTGACCGATGAATCAATAAGCTAGACCCATACTACGAGTCGTCTCAGCTCCCGGATAGACGCGTACACTCGAGGAATCTGTTGGACAAGCGGATTCACGTCTCTTACAACCTACACAGTCTTCTGTTCTAGGAGCAGAAGCAATTTGATTGGCTTTACACCCATCCCGGGGGATCGTTTCCAATGCATCTGTCAGACAGGCTCTTACGCATTAGGTGCAACCAATACATGTGTCATAGATCTTTACTGAATGTGCCGTCGAATTTGTTCACTCCTATTGGATTGACGTGTCAAAGATATTCTCCTGTTGGGGTTGTTGAGGTGTACCTACCCTCCCCCCTGCCCCCTACCCCTTATTTTCCATTCAATCAAATCTAAGATTTGTATTGATTTGGTTTTTCCGCATCTACCTACATAGACACTCCGTGGGTGGAACTCTCCCATCATCCTCGTGAAATGAATGGGTTCTGCAATATGGGGAGGGACGGTACAAGACAATTTTAAGGAACGGGATAGGTAGGGATTCAGATAGGTATGACATAATTTTTCGGAATGAAATGCAATTGTTAGGGGGAAAACGACAGCATTACCAGCTGGATGTGATACACCTGCATTGAATAGCGATTCGCCCAAATAAATAGCGTCATCGACGAATCAATTACCATTTTAACAAATCAAATTGATCGATACGAGTCGATCTTCTATTACGCTGGATGACCGAAGCAATGGATAACCCAATAGCAGCTTCGGCAGCTGCAACGGCTATTACGGATATTGAAAAGATTTCCCCCTTCATTTGTTCATTGTCAAAGAAATTGGAGAATGCTACGAGATTTATATTAATGGCATTCAGAATCAGCTCAAGACACATCAGTGCCCTAATCATGTTTCGACTCGTGATTGATCCGGAAAAGCCAACGCGATAGGGATAAGCACCTAGAATCAGTCCATGTTCGAGCATGATGTATTAACCCCCCGGAAACTTAATTGGTTAACCTACGAGATGAGTTTACGAGAAGTTGTAATTAATTAGAAAGATGGGGAGTCATCTCCAGACGACGAAGCAGGTTCTTCGTCGGGTCTGGTTATTCCTTCACCACGAGCCATTGTAATCGCCCCTACTGAAGCCACTAGGAGGAGGATAGAAAGGAGTTCGAATGGAACCAGAAATTGTGTTAACAATTGGTATCCAATTCGCTGGATGTTGTTTTTTGAGACTCCCCCCACAACATCCCTCGATGGGTCGATTGGATTTATATCAGACCATTTCGTATCTCGAATTGTAGTGGTTGATAAGATAGATAGACCCGTACAAGCTCCTAAGGCAATAGTATCTCCCATATTCCAGGAAATGGTTGAATTGGAATCTACTGGTTCGTCAATAACCGTTACGGCAGACACGATCGAAACATTTATAGCTCCTACATAGATAGGCGATTGTGCGGCAGCTACAGAATCGGCATTCGGTACGAGATATGGGAGAGATATACAGATAAACACCAGTCCCGATGAAGAGGCGGAATAAACTATATTAGCAGATAATACCACTCCTACACTTCCCAGTAGAATACCTAATTCGATTAGTATCAAGACAGATTCATAAATTGATTCAGGTAGATTCATTATGCCCAGTTATTTTGATTCTCCCATCTCACTATATTACTATTCAATAACGACGTGTATGTGTGTGACCTACTTATGTAGACACACCCCCCCCTATTGGTAGAAATAATTGAAGGAGGGATATCTCTGCATAGCAGAGATATCTCGATATTGAATCATCTCCGACTTACTATTTTTTCTAACCAGGGAGTCGGTCTATCTTCCAAACTTCAGACGGAGATTCAATTGACACCACGAGTGACAGTTCGATTATTGGGATCTCCTTTCGTGACTCCCCCAGATGAATAACTCAGAGTTGGAACTACTTGAATTGCGGAATCCTGGGAGACAGAGAGGGGCAAACGTCCCGGAGCCATTTGATCATAATTTGATTCGTGACGATCATAAGTCGAGGGTTCATACTCCTCAGTCATTGACAAGCAATTTGTTAGGCGGTATTCGACACAATTCCCACAGAAGATACGAACTCCGAAATCAATGCTATAACTTCTTAATCGTTTTTTTCTGATGCTTCTTATCAATCTCCGGTCGACGACAGGCAGGTTAATCAGACATACTCGGACACGTACCTCACAAGCAATGCATTTGTCAAATTCAAAATGAATTCGTCCACGGAATCGTTCGGATGATATAAGTTTCTCGTAGGGGTATTGGATAGTCACAGGTAAACGATTCAGATGGTCTAGAGTAACCGCAAAACCTTGACCAGTATACCTCGCAGCTCGTATTGCTCGTTGACTATAATCCTGGAATCCAGTTACCGTGGGAAACATGTGATAGATAATCCTGGGGGAGTTCCTTAGTTTCTAGAGATTGGATAGATTAAAATCGGGGTGACATTGATGTAAACTATGAGGGGAATATCTCATTTTAGAGATGGTAGTCGAAACGAAGCTGTCAGCAACGGATTTCCCGGAGCAACGGCAGAAGAGATTTCCAGCCGAGATCTAGTAATTGGTCTATTCTGACTCTAGGTAATGTCCATCTCGTTGCGATAGAAATGAATAGGAATAGATAAGACTTGGCTGATGTGGTAATGACACCTGTTACTGCATCGAATACATCAAAGGATTCACTGCTGAGAGTCCGAAAGGGAAAAATTTGCCCTAATTCTTGAAGAAATGGAATTGGTGAATCCCATCCACCCGGATAAAGGACTGTTACAAACGACGAGGAAACCAATGAATTTGGGTAAGAACCAACATAGAATGAACCAGATTTTATACCTGAATATTCGGTTTGATAACCCGCTACCAGTTCCTCCTCCGCCTCTGGTAGATCAAATGGCAACCTTTCACATTCTGCCGATGGGGATATGAAGAAAGCTATAAAGCCTATAGGTTGACGCCGCAGATTCCATCCCAGAAAACCATACTTAGATTGTGTTTCAACTATGTCAACCGTACTTAAGCTATCAGATAATTATAGTCGACGGTACAATTGCTATTACCACCTCTGATTCGAAACCGTACATGAAATTGGGATTTCATACGGCTCCCCATAAGTCACCCGAGAGGGGGATTGGTAGTTAATCACTTCCTTTGCGCGACACCCCCCTGAGGAGCGTCCCAATCTCAACCAATGGGATTCTGTTTGCTACAGGGAGTGATAGCTTCTGAATCCATCTCAACCTTTTCAGTTATTTTTTGATATAATTCGGAATCTTCCACCGTTTCTCGGTGGAATGGGATTTACCGATACTTCTTTTATATCTCCACATAGATGGATCCCTACCTATCTTTATTTCAGCCGAGAAGAGGATTAGCCTGAGGATTCCTATGATCCCAATCCTCTTGAGACTACTACGTAAAGGAGATACTCGCATATATCAATAATTTTTTCCGCCAGGGGCAGAAAAATCAAACCGTTGAAAGGATTACTTCGTTCCGGATAGTCATAATCTAAGTAGATAGGAATATACTCGGGATTGGGATTTTCAAGATGTACTACCTAGTCATCCCTACCGAGGCTAAGTCTTTATCCAATTAAAGAGAAAAGAGATTTTATTATGCAACTTTTTTCTCCACCCTTCTCACAAATCTCTTGTGTATATTAGTGTTCCTGACCATCCACTCCCGCTCAATCCCGGAAAAGAGGTTCAGTCCCTTCTTGTCCCCGCTTCAGGCCCTGTAAATCTATCCCGTACCTGGGGGCAAACAGTGTTTACTGCTCGGACATGCTTTCACTCCCGTACATGGGGGATGGGACTCGATTCACTCGCTGCAAGACGCTGTTCGATCTCACCCAGATGACTATCCAGTTGTTCTGTCAAATCAGTGAAAGATTCTTCATTCCGAATCTCTATATCGGAATAACCCTCTTCCCATCAATCTTATTCAGCGAGTCGCACGTGGGGATATGGATAGTACACATGGGGCTGGGGGTATTTCGTAACTAATTGATTGAGCAGCAGCTCTAAGACCACCTGGAGGGGAATATTTATTATTTGAACCATATCCTGCCATAAGTAGCCCTAGGGGAACGATACTTGAGATGGCGATCCAAGAGAAAGCACCTATACTCAGATCAGCTAGAATAATGTGCTGCCCGAAGGGTATCACCAAGTGGCTTATAAAGACTGGTATGACTACCACAGCTGGTCCAATATTGAATAGCCAAGTATCGCCCCTGGCTGGAACAATATCTTCCTTCAGTAGGAGCTTGACTCCATCGGCCAGGGATTGGATAATTCCCAAAGGACCTGCATATTCAGGTCCGATACGCTGTTGTACCCCCGCAGATACCTTTCACTCGAGCCGTACGATAACTAATACTCCTACTGTAATTCCTACGATAAGGGTGGGAATGGAAATCAGAATCCAAATCAATTCGGAAGAATCTCTCGAAACTCCCAATTTGTGAAATAAGTCAATCACGCGTTCCTCGAAATTTTTTGTACCAATTGCCGTTTCGGCGATCAACCTCCCCCATGATGATATCTATACTACCTAATATTGTCGTAATATCGGCTAGTTTCATTCCTTCTACCAATTGAGAGAGAATTTGCAGATTTATGAAGCCAGGCGGACGAATCTTCCGTCTCCGGGGAGAAACACTATCATCTCCAATCAGAAATATCCCTAATTCCCCTTTGGGAGCTTCCACCCTTACGTAATGCTCCTGCTCAGGTAATTTGAAAGTGGGAGAGGATTTCTTACCGACAAATTGATAGTCAAAATCATTCCATCCCATTTCCTTTCGTTGCTGACTAAGGCGTCGAGATTCCAAATTTTCATATGGACCTCCCGGAAGGAGTCTCGAGGCCTGTTGAATTATTCTTATGGATTCTCTCATCTCGCCGATTCGTACCAAATAACGGGCCAATGAATCTCCTCCTGTTTGCCATTGGATCCGCCAATCCGATTCGTCATAACATTCGTAGTGATCCACCTTGCGAAGATCCCATTGAATCCCCGAGGCTCGCAACATGGGTCCGGATAAGCCCCGATCTATAGCTTCTTCCCTACCAGTGACACCTATCCCCTCCACTCGTTTCAGAAATATAGGATTATTTGTGATAAGTCGTTCATATTCATCGACTTTTGAGAGGCAATAGTGGCAGGAATCCAAACATTTATCTAGCCACCCATATGGTGAATCTACCGCTACTCCCCGACGCGGAAATAATTATGCGTCATTCACATACCCGTAGCAGACTCAAGTAAATCATAAATCATTTCCCTTTCTCGAAATGTGTAGAAAAAAGGGGTTTGTGCACCGACATCCGCCAGAAAAGGTCCGAGCCATGACGGGTGGGGAGCTATTCGACTTAGCTCGAGCATAATAACTCGTATGTAACTAGCTCTTCTCGGTATTTGAATATTTGCCAACTTCTCCGGCGCATTCACTGTTATTGCCTCGGTAAACATGGTGGCTAAATAATCCCATCTCGTCACGTGGGGAAGATACTGCAGAATCGTCCGGTTTTCAGCAATTTTTTCCATCCCTCTATGTAAATAGCCAAGTATTGGTTCACAACCAACGACATTTTCACCGTCTGGAGTAACAATAAGTCGAAGGACACCGTGCATCGACGGGTGGTGGGGACCCATACTCACTATAACTGGATCCACTTTCGTAGGAGGTATACCCATGAATTATGTTCCTGGTAATTTTTGCAGACCCTAGCTTCGGTAGAACTGGATTTCTATAAATTGGAATCGGCGTCTCTTCAATCTCCGAATACCCAAGTTGCTTATTATGTTATCGTATAAAGTCGGATCCTTTTTGGATGAATGAATTAAGAGACGCTTGCGTCTTCCCAATAATTTCCACAAACCCCTCTGAGAGGAGTAATCCTTGGAATGTGATTTCAAATGAGAAGTGAGTTTCGAGACTTGATCGGTCAAGTAGCATATTTGAGACTCAGCAGACCCTGTATCCCCTTTCTCACAAATCAACGTCGAATTGGTAGATATAGCCTTATCCGTAATAGTAGTAATAATAATTGTTTATCGAATTCATTGTATAGGATTTGCCTACTAATTCGGGTAGTATTGGTCCGAGCGAGGGAGATGAATACTCCTATAATCGGGGAAATCGTCACTCAATAGATTCGGTTATCGGTGGGAATTTGTTTCCCACCAACGAGTAGTTACAGCTCCGCATCTGATAAGTAAGGTAGGTATCTGCCCCTCCTTCTATCACACACTTGATTGAGATTACCAAGATGTTAGTAATATTAGTCGAGCAAATTGTCGAATCTACGTATTCTCCCCCCCGTCTCAAATAATGGGATACATGCGTATTCTGGGCGTGGCAAATCGACTTCCATTATTTGTGTCGAAGCGGAATCTGTTCATACAAGCTAATTCTTCTAAGCGATAACTGGGCCAAAGGAAACGTTTGATTTTCTGAGTCCCACTCAGGTCGCTAGACTCTTCACTCTTGTTCATCCATTCCACTCCAGAAGGGTAGCCCAAAGGGTCCCTTTCGGATTTCACGGAGCTCAAAATCAATAGGGATCTGAGAAATCGCGATTTGCGACGATGTCTCGGAAGCAGGAGATCTTCGATGTTATGGAGATAGGAGCGATTCCTATTCCTCTCCCCATTGATGAGTGACAAACGCAGCATGCACCCGCCAAATATATTTCTATTCAATCTTCTTTTGAATCTGTTTCGAAATTTCAGTGGGATACTAACCATTTTATACATGAGAATCTAATCATCGAATATTCGCGGTAAACGATGGGCTGAAATAACAAACAAATCATCTAGAATCTCGCGTTTCTCTTCGTTGAGAAAAAGATTCAACAAATCGCAATCTATACCCATATTGACACAGAAGGAAGTAAGATCCTGCTCATTTTCTAATACGTTGATGAGAGATATCAAATCCCTCAGTCTTTATAATTCTCTTTCTAATGCTTCGGATTCCCATTTCCATTGAAAAATATAATAGTGACTCCCCCTCTCTCTTAGAAGTATTTCATCCGAATCAATCTCTTCTTCCTGTAACCCGTAATCCGTGCCTAATCTCTGAAATCTTTCATTTGGGGTAGCGGGAACCCTCTCCCACAAAATAGAAGTCCCAGGTACAAATTTCGATCTTGTTTCGTATACATCCTTTGCTTCCGCGGGATCCGGAATTACCCACAACACCAAATCGGATTTCGGATTCAACTCACGTTCCGGATCAAGTATTCGTGGATGAGAAATTCCCTTCCCTGCAATAAGTTCTCTGATACGATTCCCTAAACGAGTTTCCCTTATCGCCGCATTCCACCCCGCCGGAAATTTTTGTATATCTACATCTCGTGAGGAATCAATAAAACTATGTAACAAATAACTGTATTTACGACGTTTATTGATATTTCTCACTCGATCTCTGAGGAAAGGGGTTTCAGTATATATGGAATAATCGTTTTGTCTATCACGAAATACATATTCATGCTCGGCGAGAAAACTTCCCCCGATGCTTCTGAATCCATATAAATTTTCGATGTCCGATCTCCATCTCTTCGGTGCAATTTTTTGCCATAACTCCAATGACAGGTTGTACTTGTCGGGACAGCCTAACAAACTCCCCAAATCATTTGCATTCAATTCCCAAAGTTGTTTGGAAAGTCCCCGCATCGTAGCAAAATTATTAATATGTTCATCGATACCATACCCACGTACAATCCCGCCAGTTCTGTCATCGGGACATCCCACGGAATCGCTCTTTCCCCCGTCATGTTTACCGCCATCAAAAAATTCTGGGGTTTCCCCTCCCCCTTTCGGATAACAACCATGATCACCGCGCGGATAATTCCAATCTTCCGAAGCATCATCCAGATTCTCATTATCCTTACATCCCTTCCGGTTATCGAGATACCCCGCATCCTTGCTATCTTCCGCAATTTCCATCAAAGAATCCAAATCCAGGTTGTTTTTCATGCTTACATGCCACAGAATGTCGTGAATGTGCGCCTGAGACGGTAATCCTATAGATTGATTAACGATAACTCGCGGTATTCCCTCCCTAATTCCGGAAATAGCTAGAATTGGGTGGTTTGCATCCCCATGAACCCCACCAACTTGATTCGTCACTTTCACCAGTTGCACCCGAAATCTAGCAAAATTGTCGAGATAATGAGCAAAAGCTCTATTGACTCTTCGAAATAATCCCGCTACTAGTAGAAGATACTTCTCAAACAATTCTGCGACCGATATGCGGGATCTCAAATAAATTCCCTGAATATTGACTAATTTCGTTTGGAATCTCAAAGAACTAGTCAGATTTGTATTAATTAGTCTGTCATCTATTCCCGGTTTACTAAAACGGAGTGATTTGGTGCTACGCCCACCCCCGCCAACCCCTTCGGTTAACAGATTTCTGAATGCATGCATGTCTGATTCGGGTTCGGATTTGGATCCACCAACGGTATCTTTTACTGGTTCATCATCGGTACCCGCAAAGTATCGGGATTTATTATCAATGGGAATTGATGTTTCATCTATTCCACCAGTACCTGGTTCACCGTGTGACGGCCCCTCTTTCCACCCGGTCCCTGTATCATTTGGAATATCTCCCCCAACAAAATCGGTTCCACTCCAATTCTCCCAAATCCCTTCAATTTTACGAAGGAAATTCAATTTCCCCAATGGAAACCTTGCGGATACACCCAATTTGGAGTAGAGACGACGCATTTGCCTAGTCCGCAATGCGAGACTACGTCTCAAAATTCTCATCAATTTCTTCCGGATAGGTTTCCAGAAGGAGGGATCTTTCTTAATAGTTCCAAAAGGTACATCTGTTTGGAATCCCCAAGCTGTTAAATAGCTAGATGGAGATTTTCCTCGCCTCAATCTATTTTTTCTCCCCGATTCCCGAGTCTTGAGATACCTGGGATTCATATCATTTTCCAAAATGGTTGGGCGCCTCCTCCCGCGAGTACGCCAAGGCTTCAACCGGAAAGGATACAAAATCTTTATCTGAAGACCCTCCTTCAACCAACGACCGGGTAAACGAGTGTGTGAGAATCCCTCGCCGTCGTAGGTGCATTTGATGTGGGATTCTTTGCGCCACTCACTCCAATCCTCATCCCATTCGGGAGCTTGAAAAAATAAAATACGACCGAAATTCTTGAGTGTTATCAATACAGGCAGTTTCACATATTTCCGAAGAGTCGATTGCATAACCAATAATAAACCCCGCCCCGTGTGGATGGAACTCACATCGAACCTAGCTGCTATAGCTGGGCGGTCGGATTTCGCTCGCTCCCCCTCTCTCGAGGATGAAAGAGATATTAGTTCCTGTTCGGGTTGGGTACTAGTTTCTCTCCTCGCGTCACCGGCCGATTCCTCAAAATCTACACCAGTTAATTCTCCGGCAGGAAATCGAAACGGAGTGGGTAGTTCCATTAATCTAAAGAAGAGAGGTGAATGTGCCTTATCTTGAAATACTTCCCAAACCAGTGTCTTACGTCTTCTGGAGCGCATAGAGCCTTTTATAGGTTTCCGACGAAAATCAGAGCTTTTTGCAAAACGTTTGACCAGTCTGCGTGTTTTCAGCCGCGTCTTCCCGACGCTGATTGCTAAATTTTTTAACTTTCTGTTACGAATATCAGTTGACCCACCCGCGACATCGAACCTATTATCATATATTAAGTGAGTATTGCGGGCCAATTCCTCCGACAGTTCCTCAATCTCGAGGATCGAACGTATTTTTTGTTTTGAAGAGTCAAGTCTTTCCCACCAATTAGAGGTACGTCTAGCAAGCGGATCCAATCGAAGGCACCACAATCATCTCTGAGATAGGTGAAGAATAAAGCTAACTCTGTCGGAGATGAAGAAAATTTGAAGACTTGATCCCAAGTTACGGGGTGGAATCACCCTTCGAAACTGAATAGTTTGTTTCTCCCACAACAACTTCAATCACGGCATCATCCGGTGTTTCGAACATGAAAATAAAATATTTGCAAGCATTTTTAGGTAATGCTTCCCGGGGAAGAGGAATCTCATTGCTTCTCAACTCTTTATACCTGATAGACACCCAATCCCGAATCTTATTACCGGAATTCAATTCATTGGCATACTCGTTGTTGTCAACCGCTTGCGATGCCAATGAATCAGACAGTATCCAGAATGAATCCGAGTTTGGAATCCTAGCACGACATGAATTATTCAAAAATGGATCATAAATCTTAGGTAATTCACCTCCGTTATCAGCCAATCCGGTCCTTCTTTCCATCGCTTTCCAGAAGATAGGCTCGGTGTCTAGGAATCGAATTCGGTCCTTTAACTCATTATTCAAATCCTTGTTTTTCCTGAATTGGTTCAAAATCCAGTCTTCATGCAGATGATGAGCTGGAAGTGGCATATCCGAATCCTCTAACGAGGTTCCTAACTGGTCTCCAAAGATCGACAAACTGGGTAACGCCGTGAGAGCCAACCGCTGTTTTCCATAGTCAAACATTTGCTGAAAAAGTGATTTGATACTTGCTTCTTCACTAAGCTATCGCCGCCGAATCGGCTATTCTCTATATATCGTAAAGGACGATTTGGTTTGTATGGGTCGAACAAGGACGTGGGCCACGACTTGAAAATCCATAGCATCGAATCTGACAACTCCCGGAGATTGTTATCGAGCAAGACAAGTTCGTCTTCAAAATTCTTGGTGAAGAGAGGTACTGGAGCCTTACCCAAATAAACCAGTACATTAATGAGAACAACAATACTAAAAGTTTTGTAAATGACGCGTTTCATCAGCAGGTAGAGTATGGGTGAATCATATTCTACGCGAACCAGAAGTAATCTGGACAAGTAGCTGAATGACATATGACCGAGTGACCAACCCACGAAACTACTAATCAGAAATGTTATGTTGTTGCTATATCGAAAAATAAATAGGTGAATTGGTCTCGCCAATACGGGACTTGGTAAAAGAATTGGATTTAAAATCTGGAAAATGAAACTATCCAAGAATATATTACCGATTCGAAAGTCACTGAGTGAATTGGTCGGACGTAGAGTTCGATAATCCGGTAAATCCTTGGTTCGGAACCAGTAAAATAACATGTATGGTACTATTGGGACAGTTACAACATGTGGTTTCACTATCAATGCATATAGAGGTGAACAGAATATTGACAGAAATATTAGTAGCTATCCCATCATCAAACCACTCAAAGCGACGGTACCACTAAGATTCCCTCCCAAAAGAAAAGCTCTTATGGATAGTATTTGGGAGGGTCCAACGGGTAATGTTGTTAGTAATCCATAATATAGTCCGAATATTATAGGTGGACCTGCCACCTTCACCCGAGTAAGCAGCGAAACCTGCAGTAGATACAACGACATTTGAACGCTTTCTACGTTCATAATTATTTCCTTCCCATATTTTTCAGTTTTTTTTTTTTCCCGTAGAGTGCCGGCAACCTCTCCGTACCACTCCCGTAGCTAGCACAGCAACTCCTTCGGAAAGGAGTCGATGGATTTCTTAATCATGAGGAGACAGAATCCCATGATTAAGAATTTGGAGACGTCTCTATGCATTTCCCTCAATGGTCACTTCCCGTCACCCAATAATTCTATAATTTAGTGATTTGTTACCATCTGCTTCGACAGGTTACTCCAACCCAGACGCCCCGGATTATTATTACGCCGTAGGGGACGAGTAACAAGTTCAAGCACATCCCTCGCATTAGTGGATCCATGGATTTGGGCAAAGGTGAACTCGACAGACCATTTTGTATCAATACCTCTTGCTTCTAAAGGATTGGCATGAGCCATTCCAGTAATTGCTGAATCAGGTTTTAATTCATGCATACGCTGTATCTGGTTATAATTATCCGGTTTTTCCACGATCCGTGGCATGAGTGTACCCATCTCTTTGCAAGTATCTCGTGAGAAAGATGGCTCGGCAGCTTGATATCGTTTATCCATGTAGGGAATACCTGTTTCGTAGACAACCATTCCGCAGCGAATTGGGAATCTTGCTATAGAAATTTCTGATAGATTATCTCCCGTAAAAGATATAGATTTACCAGCTGCTATCTCAAGATAGTCTCTCAGACTCTTCCATATCTCATCCTCCCTCTCCTTCAAACCCTGAGGTTCCATATTAAAGGCGGAACAAATCTTTTCTATCCAAGCACGCGTCCCATCAGGACCAATAGGAAAAGGTGCTCCAATTAACTGGCATTTACGACGCCGCATCAGAGTCGTCGCTGTACGGCTCAGAGAGGGATTCACGCCGCAAACATACACTCCCTTGCCTAATGATGGAAGTTCAGTATATCTCTGGGAGGGTAACCACCCCGATACCTGAATGGATTGACGTTTCGATTCCGGATTCGGTTGAGAAGCTACAGTTGAAGTTAGAGATCCAAAAAGAACTGAAGCATGATTCTTTAAATTTCCGTCCCTCCGGATTAGCCCCCCCGCTTCCGTCGTCGCAGTGTCAACACCCCCAACTAAATCCTGTTTCTGTTCGTGTCTAGATATGTCAAATTCCGGACACCGATGCGTCGTGGCAGCTGATACAGTATCCTCTCCCTGAGTAAAAGCATAATCCGATCCATTGGCCCGCGCAACTACAATTGGTACTCCAAGTTCGTTTTCTAGCTTGGGTGCTATGCCTTCTAGGTCCGTCTTTGTTATTTCCGTGGTACATGTGCCAATCCAAATAATGACACTAGGGTTTCTATCTCGTTTTATTTGGATACAAATTCTCTCCAATTCCCCTTGATCATTTAATTGGGCCGAGACGTCCCCCTCTTCCGACTCTGCCATTGCATAACGAGGTTCCGCAAGGATCGTAACTCCAAGAGCGTTCTGTAAGAAATAACCACAAGTCTTTGTACCTACCACTGGGGAAAAGCTGTCTTCGATCTTTTGATATAACCAAGCCACACAACTAATGGGGCAAGAAGTGTGATAATTTCCGGTTTCACATTCAAAAGTGAGAGTTTCGGGAGTCTTCGTGAAAGGGTTTCCTCAGAAAGGGTACACATACAAGAAATTTGCAGTTTCGGTTTCGAATCATCGTAAAATCAAGCAGAATATCCTGTTGAGTTTGCTGGGCATTCCTCTGCCCCCCACCATCGGGATTCAGATAGAAATCGGAGAGCAGACTGAATAATTCTCTATCTGGAATTTCCCTTGGCACAACCCCTTCTGGTCGAGACAATATCTGATCCGCCACATTGGGATGGAAATCACAAACATAATTGAGATCTGATTGACATTCAGCCGTTTCAAACAATGTTTTCCCCTTCACCCTCGAGACCCGAATGTCCTCAATGAGAGGCAACACTTCCAGCACAGGCATCGGGCAGGCTTCTACATGTTTATCAATGAGAATCTCTCCTAGATGTCCGATTCCCCACCAAACCTGCTAATCGCAATGGGTGGGTATGTGCCTTCTCCCTAACCGACGCAGCAATACGATTTGCTGCAAAAGGGGCATCGAATCCATTATCCGTGATAATAATGCAATAATCCGCATGATTCGATGGAGCGGCAAACCTCCACGGACTACGTCCCCTAAAACGTCGAATAGAGTAGTATCATATTCATAAGAAGCATTCGATTCTTTCGATGATTTAACCGTTTCTCCCACTACGTATCCCCCACAACCAGCTCCCGCAGGTGGTCCCCCTGCTTCAACACGATCCACTCCGCCATAACCCTTATAAATGACATCCTCAGGCCACACATCTTCATAGTGGTAATCCTTCGATTGCAAAGTGTCTATAATGGTAGGTATCAAGAATCCCGTGGGGGTGAAAGTACTATCATGTTTCGGATCACATCCAATTTGCAATACCCGTTTTCCGCGTCTCGCCAAAGCTATTGATATATTACAACTTGTTGTTGACTTACCAATTCCACCCTTTCCATAAACTGCTACTTTCGTTTCGCAAAGCTCCGATTCATTTTCTTCATCCCGACTATCCCCCACTTCCCCCCCCCTCCCCCTCACGTTCTCTTTCCCCTTTTTTCTTCATTTTTCACCCCTTATCCATACTTTCCCCCCGTAGACTCATTCATTCCATTTATGGATTCAAGTTTATGGATCCTCCACCCGCCTGCAATTATTGATATCGATACGGATCGTGGGGTTCCATGGGCGGGAGAGTATCTTCTTATTCATTCGGATTGATGATTGGTATTATTCTACTGCTAACTGCCTTCGTTTCTCTTGTCTCCTAAGAGTTTTTTTCTTCTCCTTTCCAAGATATTCCTTATACCTCTATAAGTATCCTGTGACTATTCTACTATGTTTTCCGGAAAAGGAGAAATAGAAACTAGTGATTGGTGATCGATCGATATGCATCTTGGGGTTGGGGGGGGGGCGATCAATCACGACCAAGATCAACCATGACCGAGATCTTCCCACACCAGCCCCCCCCCCGATTCGTAGGCTCTATCCGAGAAGGCAAAAGGGATTGC
>NW_028239428.1:0-50000 GCF_047967505.1 Dipteris shenzhenensis | reverse complement strand
GCAGACGAAAGAACGAAAGCCAAATCATATCAAAGCTTTTTTCCATTTCAGAATGGATTCCTTCTTGAATAGTGATTAATAACATGGATAAGCTTACATCAACCCGTCAATCCCCCGTATATTCGATCTGTTTAATATTACTGAAATGGAAACAGACATGAGACTCATTAGCGAATCTACCCATCAAATCAATATATTCTCCATCTTTCCATTCCATATCTCCCTCTTCCACCTTTATCTATTAATTCACTCTATCATATTGGAACGAATATCATTAGCACTAGCAATTCGGGTGGTTCTAGAGAGTAGAAGGATTTTTCACAGATCACTTGTAGATTCTATTTCTTCCACATCAGAGAATAATTCTCCCAAGTCTATATCGGTAGTATCGAAGCAGGAAATAGATACTACGGTGAATACCTATTTACTTCTGGGGAAGTTGAAGTAGGAACAGAATCTCCTTCTCCTTACTACTTCTTAAGAATATTAATGACACTGAAGTAAGTAGACTAGCGAATCGATTTGGGGGATAGGGAGGAGGTAGAGGCAAACACACAGGAGGGAGTTGAAAATGAAAGAATGGAATATCAAAATTATTTTGTGAATCCTCTTGTATCGGGTAACAACCGAAAGGTATTTCGTACTTCTATTCTTAGTATTAATTGAATGACGAGGAGCCGTATGAGGTGAGAATCTCACGTACGGTTCTGTAGAGTGACACTGAAACTGACTCATCTGTCAACTATTCCACAACTACACCAAAAAAACCTAACTCTGCCCTACGGAAAGTCGCCAGAGTTCGATTAACCTCCAAGTTCGAGATAACGGCTTACATACCAGGTATTGGCCATAATTTGCAAGAACATTCCGTGGTCCTTGTGAGAGGCGGGAGGGTGAAGGACCTACCTGGTGTAAGATATCATATCGTTAGAGGAACTTTAGATGCTGTAGGAGTAAAGGATCGTAAGAAGGGGCGTTCCAGTGCGTTGCAGAACATTGTCGTAACTTGTATCATCGCAATGATTCCGTATCGGTTGTTCTGATATGTCAAATGCATAGCCGACCCGATAGTGGGAATGTTGCCAGGGGACCGAAGCCTGCTATTACGGAGATTGATTATTATCTTATTCGTGTGAAACAACTCGGTGTCCAGGGTATTGCATTCCAGTAAGTTGAGTCTTACCCGGACTCCCATTTATTTGGAAAATCTTCGAATGTCTTCTCTCTCTCAGAACGAGTTCGGACTACGATTATGGAGATTCAGTGGAGGTTTTGTGAACATTTGGTAATTGGATCAATAAACCCACGGACATTCTTGGTGAGATAAATGAAATACGGGATTTCCCTTCTCCTATTCGTGGGATGATGAAGAGGAAACGGATACTCAATGCCTAATGAGTAAATATGATTCATTGAAGTAACCCGAACTTACTTCAAGACTTTCTATTCAATCATATGGAAAGCTGCATTCGATGAAAGTCGCACGTGCAGTTTGGGGGGAGATCCTCGACTAACCGGCGGATCCACCCTACAATATGGAGTGAAAAAGCCCAAATAAGATTCTAAGATACAGTCGAGATAGAATCGGAATCCGACATATCTGTAAACTCATGTTACACCGGAGCAATGTAGCGAACAAAAAGAAAAATATAGAATCGGATCCGATTTATCGTAATCGATTAGTAAACATGTTGGTTGTATTCTTAAAGATGGCAAGAAATCATTGGCTTATCAGATTCTCTATCAGGCTATGAAGCGGATTAAGGAAAAGACGAATAAGAATCCACTGTCTGTCCCGCGACAAGCAATACGTAGGGTAACTCCCGATATAGTAACAGAATCCAAACGTGTAGGTGGATCGACTTATCGAGTCCCCGTTGAAGTAGTACCTGCAGAAGGAAGAGCTTTGGCTATCCGATGGTTATTGATCGCGTGTCGAAAACGTTCAGGTCGAAGTATGGCTTTAAGATCAAGTGATGAATTAATGGATGCTGCCAGAAATTCTGGTAGTGCTGTACGGAAGAAGGAGGAGACTCACAAGGTGGCAGAAGCTAATAAGGCTTTTGCCCATTTCCGTTAGTTCCGGGTTCGTTTCAATCCACAACCTCTTATTGGTGGATTGAAACCTTCTACTCCGGAGCGCAGGGTATTAGGAATCAAGATACGCCAGAAGCATATGGATAAGCAGAAATTAAATAATGGGAGAAAGAATATCCAAGTCATAGGGGAAATTTTGTCACTGGTATAGTACCTCATGAAAAAGAGAAAGACTAGTGTCGAATCGTAAAGTCCATAACATCATCGACATGATCAACATGATCGACATGACCAAAGTGATCGACGCAATCGACGCAATCAACATGATCGACATGATCGACATGACTAGAATGATCGACACAATCGACACAATCGACATGATCGACATGATTGGCACTGCCCGCATCCCCGCGACTCCCACCATTCTCAACTATCTCCGCCTGGGGCGGACTACTCACCTCGGGGGGGGGGGGGGATGTCAGGCAACGCCAGCAGATATTTATCCTGTATGTCCCTCACCTCGAATCGATGATTGAGTCGTAGTACATCTAAGGCAAAGCTGGCATCTCCCATGATGTACTCGAGGAGCCGAACTAACGTTGACTTTCCCGTGGTTTATGATAATAAAAGGGAAATGCGTCTGAAAAGAGAGTCAAGGTTTGAAGAAGTATCGTGCGAAAACAAAGGGAAGTCTTCCCGTTTCTTCGGATATTCAATCAATATTAGATTAGTTGACACAGGTGGGATTCTGTGATATACTATGGATCAACAGGCTCATCAGCTTGGGTAATCACCAATCGTTTCGAAAACCAAAAATTACCACGACCGCAACTTTAGAAAGACGCGAAAGCGCAA
The DNA here is from genome assembly GCF_047967505.1 of Dipteris shenzhenensis. Classification (NCBI taxonomy): domain Eukaryota; kingdom Viridiplantae; phylum Streptophyta; class Polypodiopsida; order Gleicheniales; family Dipteridaceae; genus Dipteris; species Dipteris shenzhenensis. Next base: position 47,108 of record NW_028239428.1, on the reverse strand, counting down.
GCCTATGGGGTCGCTTCTGCGACTGGATCACCAGCACTGAAAACCGTCTTTACATCGGATGGTTCGGTGTCTTAATGATTCCCACCTTATTAACCGCAACCTCTGTATTCATCATTGCTTTCATCGCAGCTCCCCCTGTAGATATCGATGGTATTCGTGAGCCTGTCTCCGGTTCTTTGCTATACGGAAACAACATTATCTCCGGTGCTATCATTCCTACTTCTGCAGCTATCGGTTTACACTTCTACCCAATCTGGGAAGCAGCTTCCGTTGATGAATGGCTATACAATGGTGGTCCTTACGAACTGATCGTTCTTCACTTCCTACTTGGTGTAGCTTGCTACATGGGTCGTGAGTGGGAACTTAGTTTCCGTTTAGGCATGCGTCCTTGGATTGCTGTTGCGTACTCAGCTCCCGTTGCAGCTGCTACCGCTGTGTTCCTGATCTACCCAATCGGTCAAGGAAGTTTCTCTGACGGTATGCCCCTAGGAATTTCTGGTACTTTCAACTTCATGATCGTTTTCCAGGCTGAGCACAACATCCTTATGCATCCCTTCCACATGTTGGGTGTAGCTGGCGTATTCGGCGGCTCTCTATTCAGTGCTATGCATGGTTCTTTGGTAACTTCTAGTTTGATCAGAGAAACTACTGAGAATGAGTCTGCTAATGCAGGTTACAAGTTCGGTCAAGAGGAAGAGACCTACAACATCGTAGCTGCTCACGGTTATTTTGGCCGTTTGATCTTCCAATATGCCAGCTTTAACAATTCTCGCTCTCTGCACTTCTTCTTAGCCGCTTGGCCCGTAGTAGGCATCTGGTTTACTGCCTTGGGTATCAGCACCATGGCATTCAACTTGAATGGTTTTAACTTCAACCAATCCGTGGTTGATAGCCAAGGTCGTGTTATTAACACCTGGGCTGATATCATCAACCGTGCTAACCTAGGTATGGAAGTTATGCATGAACGTAACGCTCATAATTTCCCTCTAGACTTAGCTTCTGTTGAAGCTCCTTCTGTAAACGGATAATACCTGTCTGGTCGTGCAGCATCACTAAATACCAAACCTCGCATAAGGTTTGGTATTTAATGGAGATTCGTCCGATGGAATGAATAGAAATAATAGTAATATCTCGCCATAATCTTACAATTATCAGTTTCCAATCTTGGATTCTGGGGAATCTTTGAAACACCCTTCTAGGATTACAGAGAATGGGAATCAAAGATATTCTCATTCTGATTAGCGGAACGCTTGTAGTCCCGTACCCACTGGAATAGATTGAGAATACATTTTTCACCTAACATATTTTTTCTTGTATTAATATATAGACGAATAATACGTACGCGCATCGAATGAATGACCCTAGTAGATCTTGTTCTCTCCCAGTTAAGAAAGCTGAATAGGGAAAGTAGGGGGCGGACGTAGCCAAGTGGATCAAGGCAATGGATTGTGGATCCATCACGCGGGGTTCAATCCCCGTCGTTCGCCCATCAGGTTGGAGAACTCGTCTTTATCACTCGGAATAAAATAAGTTGATGAGGAGATAGATAAGACATAGATAGGTTTCTTCAACAATTCGAGATTCCCGAGACAGCTTCAGGTAGGTACGAATACACCCACAAATCACCACATCGAAAGTACTCACTCCATTGGGCCTTGAATCTTTCGATATTATCTATATAATGGAATGTGAGAGGTGGGTAGTATCTACCACATATAGATAAAGTGAAGAGAGATCATGAGGTAAGAGAAGTGGGAGAAGAAAAAGTAAGAAGTCCAGATTTATTCTCTGAAGTTCCGAAGTTAGCAGAAACCGATGGATTCCACTACTCATTTGAATCATTGAAAAATCAAGATCTAGGGGAATTTCTAATTGGTCTATTCTCCAGTTATGAACCCTCCATCAAATTATTTGACTTATGAATTCTGAGTTCAATCTTTTTACGGAATCTGCGCGATTCAATGAAGCGGGGTAATAGCGTGACTCCGGGAATCCTGATGTTACTAACAATACCAATTCCTATGCATCGTTCAGGTGAGAGAAATTTGATCGAAGGAGGTTCTATAGATCTAGCGAAACTAATTAATAGAACTGGTGGAGTAGTAAAAAAACCAGCAACAAATTCTGTTGAATCCTTCTATCCTCTTTCTCTATCAATAAGATGCTCACCTGCTGAAAAGGATAGAAAGGGAAAGACACGTAATTCTTACTATTCGGATTCAAACGGAAATATTTCCACAACTTCGACGAGGGAAGAACCGCAAGTTCCCATATATAGTGCGATGGATCCTTCGGTTTCAGATGGATGGAGGGTCCGGCTGATGAGGGATCCACTCCCCATCAAGAATATATCCAGAGATGTGACTGAGAGGATTGAAAAATCACTGGGGGATAAGAATCTAGAAGATTCAAATGAGTTTTTTGAATTCTATATAAATGTGATACTTCGTAAGGATGACTGTTACTAAAATGATTCTGATTCGTTACTTCTCCGGAAAATCCATGACAAGCAAAGGGTTAATTGGCTACAAACAGCAACATTAAGAAGCGATTCCTTCATTCCCGTAATATCGGACTTTTGGGACAAAATGTTACTCGAATCCAGGGATTCAGTAGATCGGCAGGGAGATGAATCACCGTTCTATTCCGAGCGGAAGGGTCTCTCCAATTTGTCTCTATTTCCACCCCATAAGAATACAATGTCATCTCGTGATGGTGTATCCCTATCCTATAGCGATATAAGAGATTGGTTAAATTCCATTGACGAGGGGAGTTGGACACTATTCCGGGATTACGCCGATTTTTATATGTGGCATTCCTGTCACCAAAGTCCTTCTCCATGGAATAAGGATGAGCGCGAATTGAATCTAACGAGATCTCTCTTAGAAAAGAGATTTATCGAACTTGATTATCTATCGGATAATCAATTACTCACTGAGGTACCAAGTATATTACTAGAAATTTCCTGTGGTTTCTCGAAGTATGTCTCCTCACAAATAGAGACATCTAGAGAATTGGAGGCTTTTCATAGCAACTCAAGGGATGAGTCTGATTCCAGAAATCAGAAGGTTGGGAAGGAGATACCTATCGAAGATACTTGTTTATCTAGTTGAAGTGAGGAGAGAAATCCAGAATATGATTCAATGAAAAGATCTGGAAATGGCTTTGTAGGCAGTTACTCTCCGGAGGAAAGAGCAATATCCACTGATGATTCTCCAGAGGCGGTGAGTCACGGCTTTTCAACAGAATCATCTATACATGAACTAGGTATGGGTCCCACCGCCGATGGAACTCCTATTAAGACATATTTGGCAGAAGAATGATATAAGAATTCCGTGTCTTTCGGTATCGGAAGAATATCTCATTTATGGAAAGTAGAGAGAGATTGTCGGCATTTTACACTCGACTCTCCTTTATTGTTGGGAGATCCTTTCTCCCCTTCTGTAGCGGGAATAGCAGAAAATGATTCCAATAAATGTATTGATTCTTCCTAGAATCGTAAGTGGTTCTTCCAATTATTGGGGTTAGATTCCCACGGAAATGAGGGGGAATTTTCTATTCTACACGCCTATTCACAACTAATAAATGAATCAAGAAACCGACTGACTGGATTTCTTTTAAGAGTTAAAAAATCGAATTTGATTTCCAGTAAGGTAAGAATTGGTAGTAGTAGCGAGGAACCTAGGAAAGCCTTTCTATCGAGAGGAGATCTATCATTTGGTGGAATACTTGACGAGGAATCAGAGATGCAAAATGGCGCATACTTCGATCTTGATAAGATTATTTCAAACCGTTTAGAGATCCTTTTCGATGTACCTGTAGAAAGAACTGATGGAAGTGAAAATCCTACTTTTTCAGATGAATCGGGAGAGGGAGGTAACATATCTTCAACATACTCTCTAGTTAGGGTATATGAACGAAATAGGTTAATATCTCTCTACTCAGTATACACGCTCTTTTCGCGTGACTATTTCTGTACATTAGCTAGTGAATATCTATCCAGAATCAACTATCAATTGGGTAGCCGGGAGGGGGGCGAGGGATCTACTGGTGTAACAAGAATTGCAATTGAATAGAGATTATTGGAATGGAGGGGTAACATAGAGCGTTTGTTGCATGAATGTATTATTTCCCCAATTGATGAATATCCAGATGTTCGGTCAAATGTGCACAGGTGGCTTGATACAATCAGAGACTTGTCTTTTTCCCCTTCCAAGAGAGTATTCGCAGAAATAAGATCCGACTTAGGTAGATCAATCTATGATCTGTCGATATTAGCACTAAATAATATTGGTATCACTATTCGTAGTACGGCTGGGAGGAACAACAAGTATCCCAAGGAATTTACCAATATATCATCTATTTACCGAATCATTATTCCCAAGTATATTAGTGAAGAAGCTTCGACAGATGGGATTGATTATCTTGTCTATAAATTGAACAATATAGATTATCCACTGCTTGATTTCCTTCTGAGTTCACTCAACCTCGATGAGAAGATATCCTTTCTCAAGAGAATCTTCGGTAGAAAAGATAGTTTCTTCATCGAGTCCGGATTGTTAATGGATGAAGAATCGGTAGGCTCCTCAATCTTCCTAAAACCCGCAGTTAATCCATTTCTTGTTGAATCATCCTGTATCGAATGTATTGGAACAAAACTCCCGAATGGTGCTTATTCCGCTACGGGAAGGCAGGATTGGGATCTGTTTCTGGATAATTTGAATTATGGGAAAGGTTCGAATAGGAATATTGGGAGTATTTCGGGATCCATTTCCGATGAAGTAGATACACCAAACTTTATAGATTACTCGCATTTACCCGTATTGAACTGTGCCGGAAGGGATTTTATCTCAATAATCAGAAGAAGGGATTCGTTGGTTGGAGGATACAGCAGTAGTTACTCTGACATCTTAGAGAATTCGTATACGGGCTCCGGTGATGAAGTCATCCCATCTCTTGAAATAGGATCCTTAGATACAAAAAATATCACTTCATCTATTCAATCCCAAGTGTCTGATTCGTTGTTACCCAATTCCTCGCAACGAACGGAAAGGGAAACTATTGATCATATACTCGCAACAACCGAATCGACTCCATCTGATCTGGATGAATCTGCGATACCACCACTAACTCATTCAGATAGATTTCTTGACTCTATTTCGGATCTAAGAGGACTACTGACGGGGTTGAACTTATCTCCTCGCGAAACGGGAGATTCGTCTCTATCTTCATGTGGTAGCGATGGAAATTACTTGGAAAGAACATTGATAAACTCTAAGCTATCGGCTGATTGGCGATCTCGACCCCGTCTCAAAAATTCGGGAGTGGATCAAGTCGATTCGGAGGGATCCATTGAGAAGAGATCAAACTCGAGGAATGATTCTATTGGGAATCAATTCTATCAAAATGATTCACACATTGGTTATTTTTGGGAATCAGAAGAATCTGAGACGCTTTATTGGTCAAAGAAATTCTCATTATGCAGCAGTGTAGCATCAAGATCTCCAACAGGATTAACTGGAGAGAAGGTTCTGTACGAAAATACGAGGCTTGCAGATACACGTGTCTAAAAAGAACCTATTCTTCCATCTCATCTCATTAATTTCGATGAGTTATCAAAGGATTTAAACAAATATAAGATCTCTTGGATCTTTTGGAGAGACAATATCTGCGAGAAATGGAGCCCATTCGGAGAATATATACCTCGGTTTTTCACCCCTAACTGGTGGAGATACTTTTATGATCTGATTAGAGAGATATATCCAGAAATAGTACTCAAAGTAAGTGATGACTTGAATTACACTTTCCCCGGAATTACGGAAAGAGTTGCTGAGGATATAGGTAATGCTAGAGCTTGTTTATCGTTAAGCCTAAGATCAAGATTCAGAAACGATTCCATCAGTAACGTATTATCTAAAATAGATCTCTCTATTTTCGAAGAAATTACTAACTAAACGCAGGTGTCGCATTCGAGATGGTCAGTCTTTAGATTTTCGAATAAGTATGCCCCATCCTACCTCGTTTTCTCGATATTATTTGTTCTTGCATTTCTCAAGCATTATTTATCTGCTGTTTCGGGTTCCAATTCCCCTCACTTGTGGAAACGTTTCAATATCACCGGATATTTAATAGACCCAATGCGTGGGTTTTATCTGGAAAAGGTAATGTATAAACGAAAGATCTACTGATACATTCCTGAAGAGATTCCTGATTATACAAATAATATAATCTTCTATTACCTTTGTGAAAAATGAACTAGATTCGTGGATACTTCGTAGGAAAAGCTCCGACACCCTTAAGATTAATAAACAATTACTGACTCAATATCTATGTGACAAATAAAACTATTTCCAAGTATGAATCGAAATTAAATTCCAATTAACGATTCATTGAGCGGTGGATTAATCACGAACCCACCCCAGAAGAAGGATCTAATCTTTGTCATACTACTTCGGATTCGTCAAAATGATCTATCAAAATTACGAGATCTGTGAGTTGGATCCTGCGGAGAAGTGGGCTCTTCTTGCCCTTGAAAGAAATATTCTCCTTTCAGCGACAATGAGACGAAAAGCATTCCGAATATTCCATGTCGTGACGTAACCTATTTTGCTTTCATCAGGATTATTACCATCTGAAGGAGTTCCACTAGTAGGACCCATAGAAACTGGACGATCTTATGTAGTTAGGGATATAGCATCCAATTCCTACTTTCCGTCGGTGAGACTGCCATTGAGGAAGTTGTTATACAACAGATCATATTTCAATAATGTACGTGGGACTTTCATTTCGAACAGAGCCGTAAACCGATTGAATCCTTATTTTTGCAATAGCAAAAGAGATGTCTCCCTGTACGTTGGATTCAAGACATTCATGAGTTGAATGTTAATCGCCTGTATCACAGATTAGAAGCCGATCCCAGATTCTTACTCTGCCTAATATTGAGGAGTATCGGTAATGGGCGCAGAATCCTTGCATTCGCAAGAATCTCGTTATTGCTTCGACTCATGTACCTGCAAAGGTAAATCCAGCTTCAATAGCTCCGAATTGGTCGAACTAATTGATAAATCTCCGAGGTCTAACAGGCGTCAGCGTCAAAAAGAATTGTCAATTCTCTGCGTGGCAAAGGCTTTGAAATAGAAGCTGATCCCTCTTTTCTCGAAGGTACTGGGTCTGGAACTACGGGTTATAGCAAACGAGATCTATTTTCTCCTGCTAATGAAGCATTATTAATCACTACTTCTAGAAGAAAAAGATTGTATCCGATAGTGCAATTAAATTAGCTTTACGTAGACAAAATTCAATTGTTACGTATATAGGTAACGGAATCCGATTCGGTTCTGGATATGAAATACTTCCTTTACAATATAGGAAAGAGCTATCTGAAAAATGGTTTGATAGATACTTCCCTGCAGATCCCTCATTATTGGTAGTAATACACTGAAGAAGAGGTTTTACCACTTGTATAACTGGTATTTGGAACCTTTAATAACCGAGTCAACAATTAAGGAATTCGCTATACTTCCGCATATCTTAGGGCTATTTGGCCGGATTAGCAGCTCGTGATCCTTGTTCGGAATGGATATGAGAGAGGAAGAGGAATCTCGTTGTTATGATAAAGTTGTAGAGAATGATTCTAACTTAGCCTGTGGTATTCGGAAAACCTTTTGAGGGATTTCTTATGTTCAGAAATCTGTAGAAGTAGAAGTCAATTCGCTAATAGTCCTCCTCTTCCTTCTTCCATCGAACCCAGGTATTCTCCCAGATATAATCTCTGCGAGTCGTTCTTATAAATCTACAAAGAAGGGGGTGTCTAAGATTCCAACTGATTCTGAAATGGAACAGTCCGAGTGAAGTAGACTCGATTCCGAAGGAAGTGTCGCCGTGGGATTACTTGGTCCCCCAAATTTTGGCGTTTTGGTTTCATGCGAAGTGGCAGTTATGGAATCGATAAGAGTATTATCCGAATCGAATAATTTGTATAATTCGATCTTTTTTCATCGGAATCAGGATCAAATCCCCCAACGGGATTTCGAATTGAATAAGATTAAGTCTAGTGGAAAGAAATCGCATAAGAGAAAAGGATATCTTTTCAGTTACAAGAGAGCCTCGGGTAAATCGAGACAAAGAGACATTAAAAGATTAGAAATTAATTGGATAATCTAATCATTACGCGAGCAATTTCTTGAATTAGGAATCCCCAACTCATCTAATCAATACGAAACGCAATGTAATCGATCCGATGAACCAATTCTATTCCTGGGGGGCGGCTTCACCTGGGATCCCATGCTTCTATCTCAGCCGGATCATAACATTCCCTCTTCACGTCATAGTTTATTAGCGAAACAAGAACTGGTACTGAGGCTTTATGTTACTTACGGTACGAGGAGGGAGCGCGAGAAACATTTCTCAAATGAAAAGATTAGAAATTTCTTTCTTCTTCGTGGATATGACCGGAAAATCGATAACTGAATTATCTACCAAGCGGTGGAAGAATTTCCTTCGGGTGGAAGAACGACACTTTGAATACGTCAAAGAACCTAATTCATGCATATATATTTGCAATACCCGCAGATATTTGTTCCTATTCACTCGTATCAAAGCATTCCAATGGAAGATTTGCAAGAGCGATTCCTTCGTTTCAGGCTTATGGTTCATAGAGATAGATGGATGAGACGGAATCGTCACTCATCCAAAGATTTTCTCATTCATAACATGTTGTTTGAAAGTTACCACTACCTATTCAATCTATTTCGATTTAGTGGGACGTCACCGGATCGAATAACAAGACAATTATTGAATGGGAATTCGATATCGCATCATAAAATCTCGGATATTCTTGACTCAGTCTGGATCCCTAGCAATATATAGGGCTATTCAGGATTCGAATTGGTGAAAGGAAGATACATCTTTTCCCCTTACTGATGCAATAACTTCTGCTTATAGAATTCCGGATAATTACTAAGTTATAGATCACCTTCGGAGTCTTCCTATTCGGGAGATGGAAGCAACATTCGAAATCAAGAAGGAGTAGGAATCTCTTATATGGAAAATGTAGGAAGTAGTTCGTAGAGGACGTAGTAGTTTTCCAACATCCTTATCGGAACAAATCCTTGATGAAGATGTCGATCCATTCTGTTTGAGATTCTCCGGAGATTCAATTTCTCGGTGATCAACGGTAATATGGGGAGGAAGGAGGGGCATTCCCCTCATTCATCTTTACATTCCAAAAATTCATTCTAAAGTTTGGATTTTCCCGTATCCAACTAGATAATCAGGATTTCAAGTCCTTTCCATTGTTTCCATTGGAAGGGCTCTAAGGACCCCGGGTCCTTAGGGGATGGACCATCTAACCGAATCCCAAAATTTTAGTTCATTCAAATTCACTAATAGGGATTCTTGGTGACATCCTAACTAATGCCCCGACTAACTACTAGGATTTCTGGTCCTAGTCCAGATACTGGGGTCTCGTGACGCAGTTTCATCACACTCTAATTGGCTACTACGACTTTCAGTCCCACCTCAGGTACTAGGATTTTTAGTCCCCTCGAAGGATTTCAAGTCCCCCGTCTTCTTCAAGGATTTCCAGTCCTGTCTTCTTCAAGGATTTGAAGTCCCCTGATAAGGATTTCTAGTCCCGTTGAAAGACCTACTTGGATCTCCTCGAATCTCGGGATTCTGAGTCCCAGCCTCACTTGAGAAAGAAGCAGAAGGTGTTTCCTATTCGATACCTAATACTTCATATCCAAATCCCCGGACGGCGGAGAATTCTGGTCTCAATAATCAACAATCGGAGGATTTGCATCCCCATGTTTGAGGGTTGGGCACTGGAAAGACCAGAATCCTCCGAGGATTTTTCTTCCTATTGGGAGTTTGGGAGGCACCGAGAGACCACTTGTCTCTCGAATCGAGGAGGTATTTCGAGTGCTCATTTGGGAGATAAGCAAATCAATTGAATGTGAATCTTTAGTGGTAGAGAGAATAAATCTTTGATAAATCTTTTAGTATATAAGGGTTCGATCTGAATAAGGGTACGAGACCTTCTGCCCCGAGGAAGTATTTCGAGTGCTCATTTGGGAGATAAGCAAATCAATTGAATGTGAATCTTTAGTGGTAGAGAGGATAAATCTTTGATAAAGCTTTTAGTAGATAAGGGTTCGATCTGAATAAGTGTACGAGACCTCCTACCCCGAGGAGGTACTCATTTGGGAGATAAGCAAATCAATTGAATGTGAATCTCTAGTGGTAGAGAGGATAAATCTTTGATAAACCTTTGAATAGATAAGGGTTCGATCTGAATAAGGGTACGAGACCTCCTACCCCGAGGAGGTACTCATTTGGGAGATAAGCAAATCAATTGAATGTGAATCTCTAGTGGTAGAGAGAATAAATCTTTGATAAACCTTTGATAAAGCTTTTAGTAGATAAGGGTTCGATCTGAATAAGGGTACGAGACCTTCTGCCCCGAGGAGGATTCGGACCTCCACGCTCTTCAGCACCAAATTTTGAATCTGGCGTGTCTACCATTTCACCATCGAGGCTCTACTCCTTATTCCTTACCTTTTTACTTCCCACCACCCCATCTTTCTCTATGGATGGGGTCCGGAATATGTTTCTATCAATTCGATCCTAGTCCCTCATCAAAAGCAACCCTTTACTTATTTTTCCCAATCTTATTTCTTCGTCTCTCTATATCGAAAAGGATTTCCAGTCCCCTGGAGGGACTTCTAGTCCCCCTGCTGAAGGATTTATAGTTCTCTCCAAGGATTTTCAGTCCTCCTGTTGAAGGATTTCCAGTCCCCGGGAAGAAAAAAGGATCCATAAATTTGTTCTGTATCGATTCCATCCCAGCTCCTCGTCAAGAGCAAACCCTTTCTCCTCCTCTACCGATCCTGTTTCTTCGTCTCTCTCCATCTATAAGGATTTGAAGTCCTGTCTTATTCAAGGATTTCCAGTCCTCTTCAGGGATTTCAAGTCCCCCGTCTTATCCAAGGATTTATAGTCCTCTTCAGGGATTTCAAGTCCCCTGTCTTATCCAAGGATTTATAGTCCTCTTCAGGGATTTCAAGTCCCCTGTCTTATCCAAGGATTTATAGTCCTCTTCAGGGATTTCAAGTCCCCTGTCTTATCCAAGGATTTATAGTCCTCTTCAGGGATTTCAAGTCCCCTGTCTTATCCAAGGATTTGAAGTCCTCTTAAGGGATTTCAAGTCCCCTGTCTTATTCAAGGATTTCCAGTCCTGTCTTATCCAAGGATTTATAGTCCTCTTAAGGGATTTCAAGTCCCCCGTACTCTTCAGGGATTTCAAGTCCCCCGTACTCTTAAGGGATTTCAAGTCCCCCGTACTCTTAAGGGATTTCAAGTCCCCCGTACTCTTAAGGGATTTCAAGTCCCCTGTCTTATCCAAGGATTTCCAGTCCCCTGAGAAGGATTTCAAGTCCCCCGCCCCCGATAAGGATTTCAAGTCCCCCGCCCCCGATAAGGATTTCAAGTCCCCCGATAAGGATTTGAAGTCCTCTTCAAGGATTTTCAGTCCCCTGAGAAGGATTTCGAGTCCTTTGAGAAGGATTTGAAGTCCCCTGAGAAGGATTTCAAGTCCCCTTTCTTCTTTAAGGATTTGAAGTCCTCTTCAAGGATTTTCAGTCCCCTGAAGAGGATTTCAAGTCCCCTGTCTTCTTTCTTTAAGGATTTGAAGTCCTCTTCAAGGATTTTCAGTCCCCTGAAGAGGATTTCAAGTCCCTTTTCTTCTTTAAGGATTTGAAGTCCTCTTCAAGGATTGTCAGTTCCCTGAAGAGGATTTCAAGTCCCTTTTCTTCTTTAAGGATTTGAAGTCCTCTTCAAGGATTGTCAGTTCCCTGAAGAGGATTTCAAGTCCCTTTTCTTCTTTAAGGATTTGAAGTCCTCTTCAAGGATTGTCAGTTCCCTGAAGAGGATTTCAAGTCCCCTGTCTTCTTTAAGGATTTGAAGTCCTCTTCAAGGATTTTCCGTCCACTGAAAAGGATTTCAAGTCCAAGGATTTCCAGTCCCCTGGAAGGGTCTATGAATCGGACTAGATACATTATACAAAATCAAACCGTCAAATGCAAGACCTAATTCTCCTTGTTATCTATCACTCTCGCTCGGATCTCCCTCAGTGAGGGAGATTTGACGATCGAGAAGGATTTCAAGTCCAAGGAAGATTTTCAGTCCCCTCGAAAGGATCTATGAATTCGACCCATTTCTATTATAGCTAAGAAAACTGTCGAGCGCAAGACCTAATTTTCCTTGTTATCTATCAATCTCGATCGGATCTCCCTCAGTGAGGGAGATTTGACGAGAAAGATCTCAATTCCAAAGATTTTGAGTCCCCTCGAAAGGGTCTATGAATTCGACCCATTTCTATTATAGCTAAGAAAACTGTCGATTGCAAGACCTAATTTTCCTTGTTATCTATCAATCTCGTTTTGAGATCCCTCGGTCTCAGTAGAGGGAGACTTTGACGAGAAAGATTTCAAGTCCAAGGAAGATTTTGAGTCCCCTCGAAAGGGTCTATGAATTCGACCCATTTCTATTGTAACTCAGAATGCCGTCGATTGCAAGACCTAATTTTCCTTGTTATCTATCAATCTCGATCGGATCTCCCTCAGTGAGGGAGATTTGACGAGAAAGATCTCAATTCCAAAGATTTTCAGTCCCCTCGAAAGGATCTATGAATTCGACCCATTTCTATTGTAACACAGAATGCCGTAGAGCGCAAGACCTAATTTCTTGGATTTGATTTCAATTCCAGGGGACCGCCATGGGCCTTAATTTGTTATCGCTGCAAAATCGTCCTGACGATAAGGAGTCGATTCCAAGTTAAGGGATTTAACGTCCCCTGGACTAACTATGAATCATAGATGTACTATCAAAGTCCAGAGGATTGTCGCTGCAAAATTGCCCCTGTCCAAGAATTTACAGTTCACTAGGAAATCATAGCTAGATCAATTATAGCTAAGAAAACTGTCGATTGCAAGACCTAATTTTCCTTGTTATCTATCAATCTCGATCGGATCTCCCTCAGTGAGGGAGATTTGACGAGAAAGATCTCAATTCCAAAGATTTTGAGTCCCCTCGAAAGGATCTATGAATTCGACCCATTTCTATTGTAACTCAGAATGCCGTCGATTGCAAGACCTAATTTTCCTTGTTATCTATCACTCTCGTTTTGAGATCCCTCGGTCTCAGTAGAGGGAGATTTGACGAGAAAGATTTCAAGTCCAAAGATTTTGAGTCCCCTCGAAAGGATTTCTGAATTTGATCCATTGATAGTGTACATCAGAATGCCGTCGAGCGCAACCCCCGTTTCTATTAAATTGAAAGAATCTGCGGCGGAAAGAAGAATTGGTCTCTTTTGCTTTCTTCTAGAAGTCTGAAGGCAACCCCGCCTTGAACGTACAGGTATCGGATGAAATGACTTATCCATTAGACGAAATTGGAGCATGGAATTCATCGGGAAGCGACCTGAATTGCTACGGAGCAGAAGACTGGGGGTGTGAACCGAATCATTTACACAACCGCTCCCATATGGGAATCACTTAGTCGCATGTACCATTAGGAGGGTTCAATCCTTGTAGTACTGCAAAGGATTGAACAATATTATGGATACCATCAGGAAATACTTATATCTCCTCCGGAAGAGACGAATGATCATTGGGAGGCGCGTGATCATTTCTCCGACACTGTTTCATCACCAATTACGGAAATGGACTAGTTGGAGCGACGGAAGTGGCTTTGGATACAAATCATTCAGAAAGATTCCATTATTTCATGTGACAACTCAAAATAGGTCTGGAATGAGGTATTCCGTGTAATCTCGATGATGGGATCCATTGATATACCCAGTAGAGTTGATGCTGGTACACGAACAATCATAGCTATTTCAATGGAACTCTTCGAAATCGAAGTAGATGGAGAAACTAATGGATCCTGTATGTAAATTGTTGATGTGTCACCCCCTTCGGTGAACATTAATTTAATTATCTTCGGATAGTGATATATAGAAATGACACTTGTAATGGGAGCTACCAGAACTAATGGGTACGAGCCAGCTTTCCATCCATGCCAGAAGGGGTAGGGTTTACCGGAAAAACCTGCTAATGGAGGGATACCCCCTGGGGATGGTAAACGTATAACTAGAGAGAATGTTAGAACAGGATCCTTCATGTATGGTCCCGCATAATCCCTAATGTTATCAGTTCCGGTTCGTGAACCAGATAAAGTGATGCGAGCGAAAGTCCCTAGATTCATGAATATGTAGATAGAAGTATAACTTATCATACTCGCATAGCCATTATCAGGATCCGCAGCAAGTATTCCAATCAGAATATATCCGATTTGGCTTATGGAGGAATATGCTAGCATACGTTTCATGCTTGTCTGAGTAACAGCAATTAGATTCCCCAATACCATGCTAAGGGTAGCTAATATTCCCAAAGCGAGATGCCATTCACTGGATAGGTATGAGAAAGTAATACCGAGGAGTCGTGTAGATAAAGCTAGAGCTGCTACTTTGGAAGTAGCAGAAAAAGAAGCAACGACTGGTGTAGGAGAGTTAGAGTCGGAGAGGAGATCCTCGATCTTCCCGCTCATTCAGAACCGTGCATGAAATTCTCACTTCACACGGCTCCTAGTTCGTAAGAGATTTCTAAGCTCCCAGAACCTTCCCGTGTGTGTATCAAATCCACATTCTTCCTCGGTAATTCAATATGAGTAATAATTGGTAGCTTCTCGGGAAATCCCCTATCAGTGATTCCTTTTTAAAATGGTAGTTACCAACGTGGATACCTAATTACATCAAACGTGAGTGACGGGACCTTAAAGATTATACTGTATTATACCACAAGTGGGATTAACTAGCATCCATGGCTGAACGGTCAAGGCACCCAACTCATAATTGGCGAATTCGCAGGTTCGACTCCTGTTGGATGCAAACAAATGGGGGGAGAGGGTTTCATTCGGGTGACAAAGTGAGTAACCGAAATAGGGAGGTGGAGTATAATGGGTTCCGAAAACTATACGGGAACCAAGAAGTGGAAGCAATTATGAATTCGGATAGTAAGAGAGTTTGTTTGAATTGGAAGAGCTAAAGGGACACGAGAAAAATTATGGATAAATTGATAAATCAGATACTTACTGAAAAAACTATTCCTCCATTGCAACGAAACCAGTATACCTCCGATGTGAATCCAGAATCGAACAAGACTGAAGTCAAGAATTGGATTGAGCAACTTTTCAACGTTAAAGTAAGACACATGAATAGTCACCGACTACCAGATAGAAGGCGTAGGGGTAGAGCGTCCGGGTCGATGCATCGTAAGAGAATGATTATTACGCTTCACAAAAATGATTCCATTCCGCTATTTCTGAGCAAGTAACCCCCGCAAATTTCACTAACGACAAGGAGGAAGAGGAGATATGGTTATCTGATTATATAAAGCCTATACGCCTGGCACACGCAATAGATCCGTTTCAAGTTTTGAAGAAGTGACGAGATGTAAATCCCGGAAAGGACTGACTCGTGGTAGTGGACCAAGGAGCGGACGTACTAGTGGAGGGACTATTACTGCTAGGCATAGAGGAGGTGGTCATAAACGACTATATCGTGAAATTGATTTCCGACGGAATAAAAAAGATGTTGTTGGAAGAGTGGCAAGTGTCGAGTACGACCCCAACCGCAATGCATACATATGTCTCGTGAATTATGTGGATGGTGAAAAGAAACATATCTTACATACTTGAGGGGTAGAAATCGGAGACACTGTAGTATCCAGCCCCGAAGCATCTATTTCAAGTGGAAATGCCCTACCTTTGAGTGCGACTCGAATAAGTGATTCACGTATTCGGAAATAACCGATTGGATTTAGGGTTGAGTCCATAAACCCAACACTAGACTCGAGATTCTTGGATCTTCCGAGGTGGACTTCGATAGGGAAACCGAGGAGGGACAATAGCGGGTGGTCAGGTGTAATAGTATCAAATAGCTATTAACCTGCAGAGGTAGGATAATATGGAGAGAACTGGATGGTCTCGAACAGGGACAAGAAATCAAAGGGGCATCCTCTGTTCGGTGTGGCCGAAAGGCAGAGGAAACGGGTCACTCGCCGCGTTCGGTATGACGGTCAAAGGCAGAATCGAAGCCACGAAGCGGAGTGAGAATGAGTCTCCCGGGGGGACTCAATCCCGGTATTGAAAATGTCTCCTAAGTTATCTAGAACATCAAATGATGTTGGCGTGAATGACTGAATTCATTGATTCTGTTGCTGAATGAGTTGCGAGACAGAAGCCAGATGCCGGTGGAGAACCCGAGGGTGTAGAAAAAGCTGGATATGCGAGTTTACCCTAGAACTGGTACTTTCATTTCTCGTTGGCGACATCCGGCGAGGATATCGCCTTCTGTATCCGGAAAGCTGTATGCTTTGAAAAGGGCTCGTACAGTTTGGGAAGAGATTCTATCCCGAATACTGGGGAGTAAAGGGTCTACTTCAACCAAGATACCTCTAGGTACGGTCATACATAACGTAGAAGTAATACCCGGGAGAGGTGGATGATTAGTTAGAGCGGCTGGTGCTACGGCAAAAGTGATTGCAAAGGAAGGTTGATTGGCTACATTAAGATTACCCCCCGGCGAGGTTCGTTCAGTATCTCAGAATTGTTTAGCTACTGCGGGACGAGTCGGAAACGTCGACATCAATAATGAGGGTTCGGGAAAGGCTGGATCTACGCGGTGGTTAGGTAAACGTCCAAAAGTGAGGGGTACAGCTATGAATCCCGTCGATCATCCGCATGGGGGGGGGGAAGGCAGAACACCCATCGGTAGGAAGAAGCCATTAACTCCATGGGGTTGTACGGCACTCGGAATGAGGAGTCGGGAAAGCGGTAGATACAGCAATCCGTTCATCCTTCGCCGCCGTAAAAGTAATTAATTGGTAGAAAGACTGGGTGGAGGGTAATTAACTATGGCACGTCCACTCAAGAAGGGTCCTTTTGTAGCTAATGATCCAGTAAGAAGAATCGAAATTCTCAATATCCGGAAGGAGAAAAAGATAATAATAACCTGGTCTCGTGCTTCCGCAATAGTTCCTATCATGATCGGTCATACCATTGCTGTTTACGATGGGCGGGAGCATCTACCCATTTATATAACTGACCGTATGGTGGGTCACAAACTGGGTGAATTTGTACCTACCCGGAGTTTCCGGGACATGCCAGAAGCGATAAAAAATCTCGTCGATAATTGGGGAATCATATTTCATGGGAACCGAGAAAGAATCAGAGGTAAAGGAGGCGCAAGCTTCGTCCAGACGTGTTAATATGTCGTCTACAAAAGTACGACGAGTCATTAATCAGATTCGGAATTGTTCGTATGAACAAGCCCTTGTACTACTCGAATTTATGCCTCGCAGAGCATGTCACCCCATATTGCAATTGATCCTTTCCGCAGCCGCAAATGCTAATAACAATTATGGATTGACTAAATCTAATTCGTTCATCAGCGAAGCCTGAGTGGATAACGGTACCAGTCTGAAGAGATTTCGACCCAGGGCTCAGGGACGTGGTTACCCAATCAGAAAACCTACCTGTCACGTGATTACTAAAATGAAGAGCAAAAGGTAGAGCCGATACTAACTACATATTGACAAGTAGAAGTGGGGGAGGGGTTGTATGTATATATATATACATATATATGTGTATATATATATATATACCGGGTAGATATTGGTATTGAAATACAGGAAAACATCTACGGGGCAAAAGATTCATCCACTTGGTTTTTGACTTGGCATAAATCAGAGGCATTACTCCCACTGGTTCGCGCAACCAAAAGATTATCCGAGATTCCCCGAGGAAGATGAGAGAATACGTACTTGCGTTAGGGAGTATGTACGGAAGCATATAAGGGATTCCTCAAATTATGGGGGAATTGCACATATAGAGATCTACCGGAAGACGGACCTAATTCAGATAGAAATTCATACGGGATTTCCAGATCTATTGATTGAGGGACGTAGCCTGGGAATCGACCAATTGAAAGCGAATATGGAAGAATCATTAGGTTTTGGGAATCGGAAGCTTCAAATAATCCCGAATAATATCCTCCAGCCGTATGGCGAACCGAGAATTCCGGCGGAACATATTGCTCCACAATCAGAGAATAGAGTAGCTTTCCGTAGGACTATGAAAAAAGCTATTGAACTAATTAGAGAAACTAATAGTGGGGGCGTTAGGATACAAATAGCGGGGCGTCTCAATGGTAATGAAATGGCTCGCATTGAGTGGGCCAGAGAAGGTAGAGTCCCCCTCCAAACTATCAGGGCTCGTATTGGTTATTGCTACCACCCAGCTCAAACCATCTATGGGGTTTTAGGCATAAAGATTCGGGTATTCCGGGATATGGGATAATTATTCCTACTTTCCGACCCCCCACCCCTCCCGTTCCCTCCTCTCCTACTCTCTTGGGGAGTTGAAAATACTTAATAGATATTGGGATACATGATTACTTTGTGGTGCCAGGATCCGCAGGCTTATTCTATTCCAATTCCATAGGGGGGAGGGGAGCATACAGTAACGTCTCGATAAATTTCTGCTACGCTTAGTGTGCGACTCGACCGAATGAAGTTCCTCTGTTTATAGATAAGACGGATTGGTAGGTGGATCCCCACTGCTAATAACTGGAATGTCAGCTGGGGTTCGTAGCCGTATCAACGCAAAGTCTTTGTCCTCGGGAAGGGAAATCTTTCCAGTGAAGCGGAAAATTATATTGATTCTTGGGTGATCTGGGGGGAAACAGAAACAAGAAGTAATCAATAATCTCGTGCGATCGTATGGTTAACGACTCGACTCTCGGGAAGCAGTGTGGTATAGCATGATGGAGACGCGGTCTTGGAAATACCGACTAAGTCTTTTCCGATGCGGGGGGGGGGAGGGGGGGGAGCCTCGAGTCAATGAACACTAATGGAGATGACTCACAATAAGTACTTATTTGGCAACTGAGAGGCTCCGCTGCAGAGAGATAACCCAAGCGTTTATGGAGGGGAACTACGGAAACGATGGAACCTTCCGAGTCGATCGATTGTTTCACTATCAGCGATTCGGCGGATGGGATGGCGGGGGAAACCCACTCCTCATCGAATTGAGATATGAAATAGCAAATTCTGATGAAGATGAGAGATCGAGTCGATTTCCGCCCGTGGTTGTATTACCGACTAATATCCTAACTGCTATGAATGGGAGAATCATACGGAGGGGGGTAGGTAAATGAGCAAAAAGACAAAAATCATTTTGGTACTGACGCAAAATTTCCTACTTTGTCTCTTCCCAGAATTGAAAGATCTCCAAAACAGGGGGAAACGGTACTGAATTCATGAGGAGCCGGGTGAGGGAAAACTTTCACGTCCGGTTCTGTATGAGAGACGGAATGATTTCACCGCTATCGACTGTGACCCCAAACGATCCAAATTTCGTAAACAACATAGAGGAAGACTGAAAGGAATTTCCACTCGTGGGAATCGTGTTTCTTTTGGAAAGTTTGCCTCACAGGCCCTCGAACCTTCGTGGGTCACGTCTAGACAGATAGAGGCGGGGAGGAGAGCAATAACGCGTTATGCCCGGCGGGGTGGTAAGTTATGGATACGCGTCTTTCCCGATAAACCAATCACTATGAGACCTGCGGAAACACGTATGGGATCAGGTAAGGGATCTCCGGAATATTGGGTATCTGTGGTTAAACCGGGTCGAATACCTCATGAAATAAGTGGAGTATCGGGAAACATAGCTCGAACTGCTATGCGAATAGCTGCGCATAAAATGCCTGTACGTACCCAAGTGGTGACCGCTACGGAATTATGATTTTTGGGGGGAGTAGGAAGGGAGGGTGGAATCAGATAGAGATTTATTTCTATTTTTATTTCCCCCTCACTTAGCAATTTGATGGTGTGGGAAAGGCATTTCCAACCGATACAGGGAACATGGAGATTGAGGGTTTCCCCCTATCCCGAAGAAAGATGGGATGAATGGAAAATACATACGGGTAGCTATTCACCTGCAAATGAGTGAATAGATCTATTTTTTCCCCCTACCAATTAAGAAATGATTCAACCTCAGAGTTACCTAAATGTAGCAGACAACAGCGGGGCTAGGAAATCGATGTGTATTCGGGTGCTAGGGACCAGTAATCGTAGATACGCAGGAACTGGTGGTACTACTACAGGTGTGATTAAAGAAGCGGTACCCAACATGTCTCTGAAGAGATCGGAAGTAGTTAGAGTAGTGGTGGTATGTACCCGTAGAGAGATCAAACGTGACAATGGAATTATTTCGGGGTTTGGTGACAACGCGGCAGTCGTTATCAACCAAGAGGGAAATCCTAGAGGAACTAGAGTCTTCGGTCCAGTAGCTAGGGAATTAAGGGAATATGATTTTGCAAAAATAGTCTCACTGGCCCCTGAAGTATTATAGAAAATAGGGAATGGAATACGTGGGAATGGGGAGTCACTCTTCGACTGGGACATACTTTTTTCCATTTCCACGGGGGAATATATACTCCTTCAAGAATCCGGAATCTTCGGGTAGTTCGGAGAAGCAAAATGTAGAAAGGGGGGGGGGGAGATTGGTAACATGGGGTGGGGGGGGGCGGAATCTCTCCCGCCAGCTACATCCCGATTCTCTTTCGACTCGGTAGCAATAGTAGCAGCAGCGTCAACAACGGAATCTACCTATAACCTAAAAACTCTTATTGAGGGATGGGAATTCGGTGTAGGATATTGACACGAACAATATACCCCCGATGGGGTCGGTAGTGAGGTAGTGATAGCAGAAAGATTAGGATTCATCCTAGACTCAATAACTGATGATTGATATTTCACGAGTAACGATACCATTTCTACCATGATTACTCCCCCGTGAAATGCGAATGCAAGGAGAAAGGCGACAGTCCAACTACCTGCCACTGGTATTACTAGAGGTATTGCACGAATCTTATTGGAGGAGGGTTCTGTGAAAGATACTGCGGAACATAGAGAAAAAATGAAGGATTTTCTGGATGTGACCTTGAAATATTAAGGCAGAGGGAGAAAACCATGTGTCACAACTCTCAAACGTATCAGCAAACCTGGCTTGAGAATCTATTTTGACCATCGAGGAATTCCGAAAGTATTAGGCGGCATGGGAATTGTAATTCTACCAACATCTCAAGGACTTATGACGGATCGAGAGGCCCGACGAAGGGAAATTGGGGGGGAAATCCTGTGTTACATTTGGTAGTTAATGCAGTTACCGTATAAATCTGCTACCACTTCTTCCTAAAATTACTAGGAGTGGGGAATAAACTAGTATCATTCTTGACAGGATCCGTTAGTGATACAGGGGGGGTATCTCTTCCAAATGGTGGTGAAACAAAATCTGATTGACGTGGAAGGTACAGTCACGGAATCGCTTCCTAATGCCATGTCTTGAGTATGTTCGGATAATGGATGCCAAGTCTTAACTCATATATCGGGAAGAATCCGACGTAACTACATAAGAATACTACCAGGGGATAGAGTGAGGGTCCAATTGAGTCCCTATGATCTTACTAAAGGCTGCATCACTTATCGTCTCAGGAATAGACAAGCGAATGGCACTTAGTAGCAACTTCTGCTACCGAAAAGTCATTTATTTATAATCATTCACACAATCATTCGGGATCGAAGGACGAGGGAAATAGGGCTTGTCTAATCTTTCATAAGATTCACCAGATTCGGGGTTATAGATATGAAAATTCGTGCTCCCGTTCGTAAGATACGTGAGAAACGTCGACTGATTCGTAGACGAAGACGAATCATGGTAATCCGTTCCAATCCGAAGCACAAGCAGAAGCAAGGATAATAAATGGAATACGGGACTAGATAGGAGGAGAAATATTACCTAGTTGTAGTTCGTTTGTCGCAGATAATTAGTAAGTTATGCCAAGCAGCACGAAAAGGATTCGTTCACGAAAGGGAAAACGTAGAATACCAAAAGGAGTTACACACATTCAAGCAAGTTTTAATAATACCATTGTTACCGCTACGGATGTTTGAGGACAAGTCGTTTCGTGGTGTTCCGCTGGTGTATGCGGATTCAGGGGTGCGAGGAAAGGTACACCATTTGCTGCTCAGACTGCGACGGAAGGTGCCATTCGTACTTCGATTGATCAGGGTATGAAGCAGGCGGAAGTAATGATAAGCGGACCCGGACCGGGAAGAGATACGGCTTCGAGGGCTATTCGTAGAAGTGGTATAATTCTCAGTTTCGTGCGTGATGTGACCCCGATGCCGCATAATGGATGTAGACCCCCCAAGAAAAGGCGTGTCTAGTTTCCGACTATCAACTGCTTTGAATAAAGAGGGACCCAATTACGATTCAAGATGAAATACCAATCTCTACTCAGGCGATTCAATGGAAATGCATTGAATCCAGGATGGAAAGTAAGCGTCTTCATTATGGTTGTCTTGTTATACCTCCCCCCAAGAGAGGCCAAGTTAATACTGTGGGAATCGCTATGTGTAGAGCTTTACCTGGAGAGGTGGAGGGAACGAGTATAACACATGCGAAATCCGAAGGCATGAAGCATGAGTATTCCACAATAACGGGCATTTGAGAAACAATACACGACATTTCAGTTAATTTGAAAGAAATTGTACCTCAAAGCGATTCTAATGATGTTTAAAAAGCATTTCCATCGATTCATGGTCCTAAGAAGGTGACAGCTGGTGACATATCATTCCCGCCGTCTGTTAAAGCGATTGATGAGTCGCAACATATAGCTACCACTACCCAATCAATGTCCGTGAATGTAGAGTCGAAGATCGGGAGGGGTCGTGGATATTGCGTACAAGATCCGAAGCTGTGTGAAGATGGGGAATTTCCCATTGATGCTGTATCTATGTCTGTTTGAAATGTAAATCATAGCATTCACCTATTTGGAAATGGTAGAGAGATACAAGAAATACCATTCATGGAGATATGGACCAATGGTGGTTTGACTCCGAATGAGGCACCTTGCGAAGCGTCTAGAAATTCAACAAATTTATTCATTCCTTTTCCACATATGGGGGAAAATAATACTTCTTCTACTGGAGGTGGCGAGGATTCTTCCAATCCGACGGACTTTTCTTATCCTCCAAACGATATGGATGAATCGACGCGAGAGTTTGTGCTTAAACATACATTCATTGATCAACTAGAATTGCCTGTTAAGACTTATAACTGTCTTAAACGAGTTGGTATACGTACGATCTGGGACCCACTGAATTACAGTCAGGAAGATTTAGAGAAAATCAAGAACTTTGGAAGAAAATCTGTAGATTAAGTATTGAAAACTTTATGGGAACGTTTCGATATAGAATTACCCAAGAACAAATCGTATGTTGATTGGAAAAAAGATGGGTAAATACTCAAATATATTTTACCTAGTTCCCAACCCATTCCTCATTCTAACCCTTAGGGGGTAAACCGAAACCAGTGGAGGATCGGTATCGGTAAGAATCGGGGTAGACGAGTTAACTTTGTTTGTTTATCACGCCACGGGAGGAGGGGACAGTTAGTTATCTGACTGGATCTGGGGGGGTCTTGGATCGAAACGATCCAACCCCAGATCGACTATTTACCACATGGAGGATCGGCTTTTTTTTGGTGCCAGATCGATCCTAAAATAGTCCCAAAGTTGAAGATCCATCGATGGGTAAAGCTGCTCCGATGCCTAACCGAATAGCTACTGCAGTACCAATCGGAGAAACCGTTGTAGCTACTGAACGTCGAAATGGATTCTGAAATTTATTCACATTCTCGAGAAAAGGCACGGTCAACGAACCTGCCGGTACCGACGCCATCAAAGGGACACCCAATGATTTATTAGGAACTGTACGGAGTATTTGAAACACGGGAAAGAAATACCACTCGGGTAGTATCTCTAGGGGAGTTGCAAAGGGATTCGCTGGTTCACCGATCATCGATGGTTCTAGAACTGCCAAACCTACGGTACATGCAATGGTTCCTAAGATTACTACGGGAAATATATATAAGAGATCGTTGGGCCAAGCAGGTTCTCCGTAGTAGTTGTGTCCCATACCCTTGGCTAGTTTTGCTCTTAAAACAGGATCACTCGGGTCAGGTTTTTTTGTTATTGGGATAGACTTCTCACTCCCCCGGTAGAATCGGACGTGGAGATTTCTTATCAGCCGGCTCAAGCAAATCCTCGAATATTTCCGTTTACAAATTCCAGTGGGGAACCGGAGGAGTCGTAACTTCATAATAATCTCTGATACTTCCCGAAGCGAGAACCCTTGAAAAACGGAGAGTTATTCTACGGAATAGCTTATTATCCGAGTGAGCTTAAGAAATTTCTCCTCAAGAAGCTTCTTGGATGATCTCGTATCCCACACACGCGTCGTATCTACCCACAGATACGAGACTCTTGAGAAACAGTACCTGTGCGGGATCTTAACTTGTTACAACTTCGGCTTCCTCTTCCCCCGGATCGTTCTCTTACTCCGACGGTTGTTTCTCCGCATCGTACCAAATGCAGAGGAAGTGGATGCATTTTGAAAACCATATGTTTGAAGGGGTGAAACTGCCTGTGACTCGGGTATGCATGGGATTAGACGGAGCCTTAAGGATGAGTTCGACCATAGGAAGCATTCCCCAAAACACCTCATAGGAAGGGAAGTGTTTTCATATCCAAGTTTTAAACCCCAATTATGAGGTTGGGGAGAGTTGGAGCGGAGACACATACTTTAGTGTGGCAGCATTCGGTATAAGATCTGCATAGCCTATGTTTCGATACAAGTCACACACTCCCATAATCCGATCTTCCGCCTCCAGACACTTCAATTCATTTCCCTCGACAATTCGAGATAGGAATTCGGTCCACTAAGGAGTCTTCTATTTCTCTTGGTGAGAAAGACTAGTGGCAAGGAAAAAATAACCCCTCATCTTGTAGATTGGGGTCCTCCCGCGGATAGATCAATCAATACCACCCATCCGCTGGATTATAGATTTTCATTACAAGGGACCCGAAATGCCTTGTTTACGGATCATCGGGAAGTGCATTAGCATAGAAACAGCTGTGAGAGGCGGTGAGACGAAAGTGTGTGAACTATAGAAACGAGTCAATGTAGATTGACCTACACTAACACTTCCTCGTAGTAGCTCCACCAACGGAGATCCTATTAGAGGAATGGCTTCCGGTACGCCGGTTACAATCTTAACTGCCCAGTAACCGATTTGGTCCCGAGGCAAGGAATATCCGGTTACACCAGAAGATACAGTTGGTACGGCTAGAATTACACCAGTAACCCAAGTTAATTCACGAGGTTTTTTGAACCCTCCTGTGAGATAGACACGAAATACGTGTGGAATCATCATTGAAACCGTCGTACTTGCTGACCATCAATGAACAGATCGAATTAGCCATCCAGAATTCACTTCGGTCATTATATATTGAACTGAGGAAAAAGCTTCTGTAACGGTCGGACGATAGTGAGAAGTCGTGGCGGAACCAGTAGCTACCTGAACCAAAAAACGAGTCGATGTGATTCCCCCCAAGCGATGAAAAATGTTCACATGAGGAGGAACATATTTACTGGTAATGTCATCAGCAATCGCCTAAATCTCAAGACACTCTTCGAACCAATCGTATACTTTATCAAGATAGGCGGGCTTCTACGACCCCCCCCCATACAAACTGTACGTGAGTATTCAACCTCATACGGCTTAAACGAAAACGTCTGAGTAACCCTCCGTTCTACTACTAATCACTTCGTGTGGCGAAATATATTGATCGGACACATTCCGATCCGTGGGAAGGAGAAGGTGAGTTGACTAGTGAAAGATTCCGTCGGAATTTTGCTTTAATCTCGTGTCGGCTTTTGGCCATGGGAGGAAATAAGGACTCCAGCGTCTCGAGGAATCTCTTCGTCTTATCGTTAGGTTTATCCGGGGGAATAACCGAGATAAATAAATGGATAGAGTTTCTATCGTTTCAATGTCAATATCTGGATATCTGTGAACCTTAGATCCCCACTACACTCCGACGAATCCCCTCATTACTAGGTACGAAGATTGAATGGGTGGCAATTCTTCCTCGTTAACATCTTGTGGAACGAAGCGGTTAGTGTTTCGAAGCAGAGACGCAATCAAGTATGAGTAGTTATTCTCAATTCTCAAATACGGAAGTGTTATATCAAACATATGATTAATAGCTACCTCGGTTTATAAATAAGAGGTTGGATCTTCTATTCGACGTTGGGTGACAATCCTGTGGCGAAGTCTGAGTGGTAGATTCATACGAATTAATCATAGTTCAGACATTATTGATTAATATATTAACCCTTGCGCTTTGGATGCTAATCACCCGACCGCTATCCAGCAAGATAATAATACCTCCCCTATAGGAAATAGATCGTCTATCTATTGAACCAGATTGACTGTAACGAGTCACACACCCGTATTATCAAGATCCTTGGAAGTTTGAGTTACGCGGTTCAACTACCCCTCCGCGGGAGGGATTTCCTACCGCTCCCCAGCTATGATGGCTGGGGGAGCTCGGAATAACAATCCGGTCTTTTTTTACCAACTTATCGGGATACCATCCAGTAAGACGGAGGAGTTATATATTTCCGGGATGGTGACTGGGAATACTGCAAATAGAGCCATGAAGAATCCCATCGGGAGAGTAGTCCCCCAACCAGGAGCAACTTTACCATATTCCGAATTGAGTGGTTTTAAAGAGATTCCCAAACCACTAATCTTAGGTTTGCCTTTTGGGGTGTCATCGATAATCTTCGTAGCCGTATAACTTATTCGATTGATTGAGAGTTGATAACTTTATATGCTATTATACTGAAAACGAACCATCACTGTTTTGGATTACCTAGCAACGGAAACTGCAACTCTGGTCGCTATCTCTATATCTCGCCCACCCGTCAGTTTTACCGGCTATGCTTTGTATACCGCTTCTGGTCAACCCTCCGCGGAGCTTAGAGATCCCTTCGAAGAACATGAGGACTGATTAGACTGGGGGACCTTCCTATAGTAACGAAGGAAGGTCTCTTATTCTCCCCCCTCCCTGTGCTTTTGGTGCTTCTGGCGCTTCCGCTCGTGGAAGAGGGATACTCGCGCGGGAGAGATAGCTGTTTCTCCAGGAAGTTAAGTATCATTTCTTCCCCTTACTAAGGATCCTGGGTGGCTCTCGGAAGAATATGGCAAAAAATATTATACCTAGAGTGGCTACCGGTAGAAATGTATAAACCAATGCTTCCGTGGATTCGGTCGTGGAATGGGATTTCGGGGATGACTTTCGCACTAATTTGTAAATTCCTTAGTATTTTCTTCGTGTTTCTCCAACGGCACCCACTAACTTCCTTCCCCCCAGGCCCGAACCACTCAACCGGACCAAGTGGTTAAATTACCTGGGTGTATCTGCGATAGGGAGTGGTTGCTACAAATAATTTCATTGATTAAATACCCGAATCTGGGAATTGGGATGGACAAAGAGAAGATCTCTCAAACGATTCGTCTCTTGGTACTTGGATCCCCCAACTTCTGGAATGCTCCAAATTCGACTTGAGAATCTAAGTCGGGATCGATACCGGCGAACACGTCTCTGAACAAGGTTCTAGCACCGTGCCAGATGTGTCCGAGGAAGAGAATAAGAGCAGGCGTGGCATGACCAAAAGTAAACCGACCTCGAGGACTACTACGAAAGACACCGTCCGATTTCAAAGTGGCACGATCAAATTCAGAGATCTCGCCTGATTAGGCACGTCTAGCATATTTCTTCACCGTAGCGGGGTCGCTGAAACTAGTTCCATCTAGTTCACCACCATGAGATTCGACAGTTACACCTACTTGTTCAACACTGTATTTTGATTCCGCCCGTCTGAATGGAACATCCGCCCTTACGATGCCTTCCCCGTCGACCAGGACCACCGGGAATGTCTCGAAGAAGGTGGGCATACGGCGCACAAGTAACTCATGACCTTCCTTATCCTTGAAGACGGCGTGCCCTAACCAACCGACAGCTATTCCGTCACCGTTGTCCATAGCACCTGCTCTGAACAATCCACCCTTGGCTGGGTTATTACCAATATAATCATGAAAAGCTGATTTCTCGGGAATTTTGGACCACGCTTCCGATAAACCAGAATTTTCAGCTTTGCTAGCACGGATCCGCCGATCTATCTCTTGCTGAAAATATCCCTGATCCCATTGGTAACGGGTGGGACCAAATAACTCGATTGGAGTGGCGGCGGAGCCGTACCACATAGTCCCAGAAACTACGAAGGCGGCGAAGGAAACGGCAGCGATACTGCTGGACGAAACGGTTTCAACATTCCCCATGCGTAGGGCCTTGTATAACCGTTGGGGGGGACGAACACTAGGATGAAATGGACCGGCTAGTATACCTAAAATACCTGCTGCGATATGGTGAGAAGCTATTCCTCCCGGAGTGAAGGGATCGAAACCCTCAGCTCCCCGAGCCGGATCCACAGGTTGTACTTTACCGGTTAATCCATAGGGGTCCGATACCCAGATACCGGGCCCAAATAAACCAGTTACGTGAAATGCTCCAAAAGCAAAGCGAAGTACTCCTGATAAGAATGAATGAATTCCAAAAATTTTGGGTAGATCGAGGGATGGTTTTCCCGTGCGTTCGTCGCGAAACAAATCCAGGTCCCAATGGACCCGATGCCGGATAGCAGCTAGAAATAATAAACCGGATGGGATAATATGAGCTGCAGCTACACCTTCATAACTCCAGATACCTGCGTCAGTTACGGTATCTCCGGTAATGCTCCAACCCCCCCATGACTTCGTTATTCCGATACGGGTCATGAATGGGATGACGAACATACCCTGTCTCCGCATCGGATCAAGAACAGGATCAGATGGGTCGAAAACCGCTAATTCATACAGAGCCATTGAACCAGCCCAACCAGAGACCGGAGCCGTATGCATTAGATGTACAGAAATTAAGCGACCGGGATCATTTAGTACAACAGTATGAACGCGATACCGAGGCAAACCCGTTGGAAACCCCTTTGTTGAAAATGAATGGACACTACGTGACTTTCTCGCGTCGGAAGCCTGCGCTATAAAGAAGTGGAAGAGACTCTCTTCAATCCTGAATGGAGATCCCACTTGGAATGATACGTGTAAATACATTGGTGTATAGGCGGACGTATCGGTGTGGGGAGCCGAGAATCCCCCCCTCCTAGCGGAGGGAAAGACATAGATATTTTAGCATTTACATCTTTTACGCAACAACGTAGAGATTGGTCCCATCTATCTCGCGGGAAATATTCCACCACCAATCAGATCTCGGATCCCTCGGCTATGTACCACGGATTCCACGAGTAGACGCCTCAAGAGATGCAAATTCATTCCGACTAGACATGTTATAATACAACACAAGCCTCCACTTCCATCGGGTGTTACGCTTTCGTTTAAGAGACAACTACAACTTACTACCGGTTTCCGTATGCCAATTGGTGTTCCGAAGGTGCCCTTTCGTCTACCTGGGGAAGAGGATGCGGTTCGGATTGACGTATAGTGCGACTCGTTAGACATATCGAGTTGTATGGAGCTACTCCCCATCATTTCTCATCCGAGCGATGTGTCTCTATCTCACTCAGACTGATTCTTTGGTAGTCGAACGCGTGAGACTGGAACGAAAGATTCGATAAAAGATCCATCAATCGTCGGAATCCATGGCTAGTTGGAACTAACAGATTCGCCAGGCTTCGGTCGCTAAATCCCGCGAGTCGATGATGACAAGGATAACCACAAGATTGAATGGGACTTGAATTAGTCAGTGAGTCGGGGTGGGGTGCGGGATCTGAAAGATGGAGTGGGGAAAGAGGAAATGAAACTATTTGTTCTACATGTACAAATAATGATCGGATTTATATCTCCCCGAAGTAGAAAATGAGCCTAAAGATTCTTTTGAGAGGGACTCAATTATGAACAAGAAAACATTGGTGGGAGGGGGGGGTGTACCCCCCCCCCCCACCAATTGAGATATGGTTCAAGATGTTTGGGAGACCGAAGAGACGAACCTGAACCATAAATGGAATACTGGAAAATGGATTAGATTGGGAGGGTGAAAGAGGTTTTCATTAACGGTGATACATGAAGTATCTCTTCCTAAGGGATGTAGAACCTGTTTTGCTCCTTCTCGTACCGGACCCATGCTGGTATACCGGAACCACTGGAGCCGTATGCTTCTAACGATGCTCGTACGGTTCCGGAGGAGGGGGGCGCGGAGACCTATCCTGATCAACCGTCTCTATCGAGAGAGGCTTCTTTTTTTGGGTCAGCAAGTGGATGACGAGATTGCAAATCAACCGATTGGTATCATGATGTACTTGAATGGGGAGGACGAAACCAAGGATACGTATTTGTATACAAACTTTCCCGGTGGGGCAGTATTATCAGGAATATCTGTTTATGATGCTACGCAATTTGTTGTACCGGATGCACATACCATTTGCATGGGATTAGCCGCTTCAATGGGATCTTCCATTTCAACCGGAGGAGAGATAACCAAACGTATAGCACTGCCTCACGCTTGGCGCCAATGATTTAATGGGTCGAAACTATGCCTCCGCCCGATTGCGGTAATAATAGCATGGCACTTAAAACTTGGTGGAATTCTAGGTATGTGTGCAAGGACCGAAGTAGTGAAGCACCGAGATAGTGAAGTGAGTCAGGAAATTCTTCGGTAGGGATTCACCACCAGTAAGTGCATCTACTCTAGCGTCGCAGAAATCCTGGGGTGAGGGATGAATCCCTACAATTTATCCCGAATCGAAGGATCTTGATTCTATCTCCCGTAGAGAATATCCATATAAAACCTTGGGATTGCTGGAAGGGATGAAGCAACGGAACCACCATAGTACTTCTGGTAAGAAAGGGTGGTATATGTAATTTCTAAGAAGCTGGCTCTGGATAAGAGATAAGAACCCCACCCGATTTCTGGAATTGGGATTCTTCCACTTGCAAAATATTTGGTAGTCAGACACGGAGCCGTATGCAGAAGGAGCTGCCCGTACGGTTGTCTTCGGATTGAATTGCAACGATACTGAATCAGGGTTATGATTCATCAACCTGCGAGTTCCCATTATGATGGACAGGCGGGTGAATGTATTATGGAAGCAGAAGAAGTATCGAAACCTTGTGATTGTATTACTAGGGTTCATGTATAAAGAACCGGCAAACCTTTATGGATGATCTCCGAAGACATGGAAAGAGACGTTTTTACGTCAGCGAAAGAAGCCGAAAATCATGGTATTGTAGATCCCGTAGCATCAGAAAACTCTCCAGATTCAAGATTAATTTAGTAACTTCTACTGCTTGGTGGGGAATGTCCGGGACTCACGAGGAGTCTCCCGATATGAACAGGGGAGATCCCTACATTCCGGTACTTTAGGAATCGATACTATTTGGGTGTGGGTATTTACCAAATGTCATTCACGAATATTGATTTGCGGGGGGGGGGGGGGGAGGAGCAACACCCAATTCCTACCTCTCCCAGGTTTATGACTTGTGTGAATCACCGCTATCTCCACCACTTATTCCATCTCCCATATTTTCTATATGAGGTTGCCCGGGAGATAAGGATTCTACCAACTCAATGATTGAGGTGTCCTCCATGGTTAGGAATAGTCCGAACCCCAAAACCCTGCATCTTTTGGATATGCCAACCAATCAACAACTTATTAGGAACGCAAGACAACCAATGGAGATTGGAACAAAATCCCCTGCCCTTCGGGGGTGCCCCCAACGCAGAGGGGTATGTACCAGGGTGTATGTGCGACACGTTTGAATCGTAAACCAAATGATATTGGGGGGTCGGTGTCGCAGCAAGATCCCTTCACTGTAATTAGGCAAAGATCCGTCATCTATATCCTTTACTGAGAGACGAAAATTCATAGTTCTGATTGGTGCAAATCCAATCATCTTAGTGTGAGATGAGAAGCAACTTATCAGTGATACTAAAAAAATCACTAAGCGACGTGGGGATGAGGATATCGATTCCCATATCTCTGCTGGAATCCCTGCAATGGCGGTAGCTTTGCTTTGGGTCAACCATCCAGCCAACTACCGAAGTGAAATACCGTTACTATACAAATAAGTCTTTCTAGGATGAAACTCTTTACCTGATCTCTCAAGTCTTGAGTGGAGCCGGGGATTGGAAACTATACGACTTACCAACAGTAATTCCATTTCCCCCGTCATCGGGAAATCATAGGCTCCGGTGTATAGGAAGGACCCAACTGTCGAGGAAGATACTACGGAAACTTTGGAATCCATAACTCCCTCTGGTGCAACTTCTTTATCAAGAGGCATCTGATCTCGGGGATTTGTGGACGGGAAGGTTAAGGTAGCAAAAGCCATTGGAATCATTATTTTCTACGTCAGATAGGAAAGTCTCTTGCGGGAATTGTTCTTTCAAAAGAATTAAGTGACCAGATTCAGATTCTATTTCAACTATTTCTGATCCTACTAATCCGAATAATTCGGATATCAGGAGTGCGGGAATTGAGAGTTTTGGTGTGCCACCGCGACCGTGCATGCCACCAGATCTACACTTAGCAATTCCGTCTTCTTGCTAGAAGGATGCATCCAGACGGTTCCGATGATATGAGAGAGGTGGGATTCATTCGGGACTGAAGGGGGGGGGGGGGGGGTTGTATCACCAGTGTGACAGACAGAGTCCCCAAAGAATAATTTTGATATTTTGTGAGGGTAAACACTCAACGACTAGGGTAAAACGCGGATCTGTGGCTCGGAAACGTCGCAAAAGTATTCCTGAAATTACATCTGGATTTAGGGGAGCTCATTCAAAGCTATTTAGAACGGCGAATCAACAGGAAATGAAAGCATTGGCTTCTGCTTATCGAGATAGGAGTAATCGAAAGAGAGAAATTTGTCGCTTACGGATTGCCCGGATCAATGCAGCAGCACGAGGGAATGGAATTTCTCATAATAGGATGATTCACAATTTATATGAAAATCGAGTTTATCTGAATCGCAAAATACCTGCATAGATAGCTATCCTAGATACTCACTGTTTTTCCGAGATTGCACAACTACCAGTATACGAATCTACTGGTTGAAAATAAGAAACCTCTCCGGATATTGTCTCCCGGAGAGGCGGAACGGACGGTAGTAAACTACAAATATTCCACCCGGAGTATTGGTTCCGACTCCTATTCATTTCTCCATTTAGGGTTAATAGGATCGAGTAGTCGGTTGAATGCCAAATCTTTCAAACTAGAACTTAATTGTCTAGTCGCTAGCAATGCAAGGTCTAATTCTCGTTATTCGAGAACGGTGGCAAAGCTAAAATACGAGCTCTTTTGATTGCGACAGCTATTGAGTGCTGTTGTTTCGGGGTCAACCTACTCATTCATCTGGGTGAAATCCTTCCCTGTTCACTTACAAATCGACGGAGTAAACTTATATTTCTGTAGTCAATAATCTCGTCGGATCGGATGGATGGAGAACGTCTACGCGAAGACTGCTTAGATTTATTCGTGATACCTTTCATGACATTTCCGAAAACTATTGATTATTTTCCAGTTGATTAGAAACAGATCACTTATTTCTTCGACTCTTTGTGAATGGTATGTTTGTAGCAGCAGGGACAGTATCTCCTCGATTCCAATCAAGTAGGTGTATTGCGACGATTCTTACGCTTAGTATATCGAAAAATACCTAGAGATTTGTCGTCAGTCCCTTTTCGGGTGCAACTTGTGCATTCCAAAGCAATAGTTACTCTCGCATCTCTACTTTTAGCCATAGGATTCATTGAAATAAGTGAAGGAAATGGGGGAGGAGTGGATGGGAAGATACCGTCTCAGTAATAAATCATTAATAGAATTCCCGATTTATCGATTTCCAGTAATGAATGGATCGCTCACTGCTCCCCTCACGGAAATCGATCTATTTCTCCCACCTTACTTTTGTTTTGCTCAACCCCCGCCTCCCCCCGACTAGAGAAATGGAAATATCAAGGCATCTGGAAAGAATCGATTTATTTCTATTAGTAAACCGGCTAGCAGCCCAAACCATATCGTAGCCAACACGGGGGCCGTGGAAAGATAAATTTTTACATCTTGCATTGTGAATTCTCCTTCGTTTTTCAATCGACTAGGAAGATGATGTGTCTCTTCCAGTATTTTTACCACGACCAACCCCAGTAAGGGAATCGGATTCTTCCGGTCTGGGAATGATTCGGAGGCGACATCCTCTCGGGACATGGTTACTTCTTAAGTGGGTAGTCAAGTTCTGTGGCTATCAGTTATAATTACTTGGATCACGCGTCTCAATACCGAGAATGCCAGTCGGAGATCGAGACCAATAGGGATGTAGCGCAGTTTGGTAGCGCATTTGTTTTGGGTACAAAATGTCGCAGGTTCAAATCCTGTCATCCCTATTGTTCCCCGTACATCCCAAAATGATATTGGTGAGAAATTGGTGACAAGAGAAATCCATCTGGGTAGATTGTTTGTGTTATTCAACTGATTCCCCCACAAGAGACATTCCATTTATCTTCCTCTCTCCTGGTCGGTGAAAGAACCACTCCGATTAAGAGTCTGATTCTATTCCCGTGTCCGGATGTCCGCAGATTCTGATTAGAATGGAAACTGGCTTACGTGGGGAATGGAGCGCCCTTAGTTCAGTTCGGTAGAACGCAGGTCTCCAAAACCTGATGTCGTAGGTTCAAATCCTACAGGGCGTGTTTCTCCGACTCAAGTCGGTATCAGCTGGTTCGACCAATACCCACACATACTAAGAATTTGCATTTCCCGATCCCTCTGGATTACCAGAGAGATCTTAGGAATGGGAGAAGGATATGGCAAATGAGTCTCCGTCTTCTACCGAATATCTAGTTGGTCGCCACGTCGATATTGCAAATATGCAGTTACAAATAATCCAGCTAGAGTTATTGGGATCAAACCCAACACAATTCCGGATAGCAGTGCTTCAACCATTTGGGTTCACATACATTTAGTACAAATACTTACCGAAAAAGATTCAGGTATTAATTGGTAATAGATGATTGGTAAGTGCGGCGGATCAGTAAGTGCTAATGGGCACTCCTCGTTCCTTCTAAGCTGATACTCTTGTATCATATAAGCCGGATCTTATTCAATCCAACAAATAATACTGAAGTTGAGATTGGTGCGGACGATAGAAAAGCGAAGTGACTCGGTGGAGTAAGCATAGATTTAAGTACCAAATTGATTTAGCAGATAGGTTAGTAGAAAAATAATTGGTTACTCGGAACTATCGAAAGGGGATTCGAAGCTTGGTAGACATATGAGAGCAGTTTATCCGACGAGAAGATCGCGTTTCAGAAGCTGGGAATGGGATCGACAGTTCATCGAAATATCTCCAACCTCTGAATGAGTGGGAGGAATCGAATCTTCCCAGAAAGAGGAACAAGACAAGATTGGATATTAATATCTCAATTATATGTATCAGATACCCCTACATGACCAGGTTCCCCCGAGTTCTCGATGGAGAATCCTATAGTTCTAATGGCAGGATTTGATACGGAAGTCATTCGAAAGAAACTTAGACGTGGTGGGTTAACCACGCGCGTTGAGACTCACCGGAAGCATCGGAACCTCCAATTGAACAATCGGGGAAAAAAAAAGAATCATATTCTTTCCATAGGTTCTCCTAAAACGCGGAGAAAATACTGATAGATTTGTATACTCGGGGGGGAGGGGGGGAATTACGGTTTCTCCGCTCGGTTTATTTACAACTCGTTTATTTATCCGGCGAAATAAGAGGAATATTGCTGCTTCGAGGGGGGGCTAGCTATACTAATCCAGTATGTTTCGGGTATACCCTCGGTATAATAATGACAACTTAACGGGGATCGCTCAGGTATACCGGTAGATTCTCCATCTACTGGTACTCACACCTCTCGGCAAGCAATCCTCCTTAATCCCGCAGGGATATACGGAGCTGAACATGTCTGGGAATACGGGAGAACGTCCTTCTGCTGACATTATTACTAGTATTCGATACTGGGTCATCCATAGCATTACTATACCTTCTCCGTCTATTGCAGGTTGGTTATTCGTCAGTACAGGTTTGGCTTACGACGTTTCTGGAAGTCCCCGCCCAAATGAATATTTTACGGAGAGCCGACAAGAAGTTCCTTTAGTAACTGGCCGCTTCGATTCGCTGGAACAAGCTGATGCATTTACTAGATCTCAGGAGGTACCAACGACTCCAGATAGAACTTATCCGATTTTCACCGTTAGGTGGCTAGCCGTCCACGGACTAGCTGTACCTACAGTTTTTTTTCCAGGCTCTATATCGGCAATGCAATTCATTCAGCGATAATCCCTATATAAGCTATAAATCCACGACGCAACCGAACCCGAATAAACAGAGTGTGGAATTGAATCGTACAAGCCTTTATCGGGGACTCTTATTGATCTTCGTACTTGCCGTCTCATTTTCCAACTACTTCTTCAATTAGAAACTGAAGAGATTTGATAACCCCAATTGGGAAAAACTAAGACCTGATTTATTTGTGACTGTTCGTGTCTCGAGTCGTGACTAAATAATGAAATCAAAAAGGGAGGGGGGTGGGACAAATGGCCAATACCACTGGAAGGATTCCTCTGTGGCTTATAGGTACCGTAGCTGGTATACTCGTGATAGGTCTACTGGGAATATTCTTTCATGGAGCCTATTCGGGATTGGGATCATCCCTCTGAGAATGAATAAGCATTGGGAAATTCTTCCTACTCGCAGGTGAAAAGATGTGCCGGATCCCGGGGGTTCATAGGTCCGGAAACGGGTCAACCCCCTCTTCCGGAGTCTGTTCTACTGCTCCGGGTGCGACAACCCCCCAGCTGTATATGCTACTCCGCCTCAGCAGAGTCAAATTCTGGTACCGTACTCGGGTGAGTAGGTTATTCGATCGATTCTCTCCCGAAGAATCGATCGCAATTGGATGAAGGGGCGGTAATTATTGCAATCATTTGATAAGTATGGGACAGATTCCTACCGGGATTGGGAGGGTGCATATGCTTTTGATAACAAACCAACCCACGAGTCACTCGTCTGATTCTTCGAGAGATCGAGGGATGGGGGGAATCATATCACATTAAATCTCTGGACTCGGGAGGAAGAAGGAAGGACTCGACCTGAGGTTTAAATCCAATTCCAGGTCGATTTCCTCATAGTAAATTGGGGGGAGTACACGGTGGCGGTGGCTCACCCGCCACCACCGATATCGGAATAGAAAAAATAGTTAGCAAAATTGGATATATTTTCTGATACCTGTCGGGGAGACTATTATTGAAAACTTGGTTTCATCACCGAATATGTTTTTGAAGAATTCCAGTTATTCTTACTGCTAACTGGACTCAACCGGCTCCAAATGATACCACAAGAGTTGTACTTATCGCTTCGTTTAGACGTATAGAAGAGGTAGAAATCCAGAATTTGTCTTTGACTCGTCGGATTTACAGTCAATTACCAACCCTTTCCGGATGGTTCACATCCGAAAAGTATGGACTCAGAAATTCATCTCCGCCAATTGGACTTTCTCGAACTGCTTCTTCTTTGACACTGGGAATATCTGGGCCAGAGTAACCGATGCAAGAAAAAGTAGAAGACCTTGAACACGTAATGGATCCTGAAGTACAATCTCTGCCTCTGCTTGACCGAATCCACCCACGTTAGGGTTATTGGTCGATGGTTAATCAGCTTTAATATATTCACCCTCCGAAACGATAAGTTCGGGACCGGGAGGTACAGTATCAACTACTTCACGACCCCCCGATGTCTCTTGGGTAGTGATTTCGTATCCACCCCCCCTCTCCCTACGTGTTATTCTAGTTATCCTTCCCGTCGCCGAAGCGTTGTAAACCGTATTATTGCTTTTACTTCCATCGGGATAGATCTGTCCCCTTCCCCTATTCCCTCCAACATATAGGGGGTATTTTAAAAAGTGTACCTCTTTATCAACGGCAGGATCCGGTGAGAGAATCGGAAATACGATTTCACTATATAGCTTACCCGGAACCGGACCTATTACTATCATGTTCTTTCTATCGGGGCGATAGCTCTGGAACGAAAGTTTACTTAATTTCTCCCTCGCTTCGGTTGGAAGACGATCAGAAGGAGCCAATTCAAACCCTTCGGGTGGGATCGGTACGGCGCCTACATTCAATCCTCCCTTTTTACCATTTGCAAGTACTTATTTTATCTACATATCATAAGGAATCTTAACAACTGCTTCGGACACAGTATTGGGAAGAACAGATTGCGGAACCTCAATATCCACGGGTTTCTTAGCCAAGTGACGATTAGCACATACAATACGTCCAGTTGCTTCTCGTGGATCCTCGTAATTCTATTGCGCAAAAATCGGATATGCATTTGATACGGATGGACGATTCATTCCATCCAGAGTGATCAACATTGGAAATGACAGGGTCAACCACTTCGCCATCCAGTCCTTACTACTTCTCTTTCGCATAGTTCGATTATTAGTATTAGGGTTTCTCACAAATAGATTGTTTCTTGACATCATAGGTAAAATATTACTCCCCTCTTTTGGAGTATTCTGATATCCCGACGATTGCGGGAATTGCAAATTTTTATCCTCCCACTACCCAATACCAGAAGAGGATAATAAAATCCAATTCCTACGAGAAGTGAGTCTACTCCGTTGGATGCAACTGGCAGATACTCGGTGGAGTGATTATCATTCATTCATTGTGTGATAAGTCGCTACGATTGAAGGAGATATACGACTCAAATGGCGAGGAATCCGATATTTGGAGACTGTGTCTGAAATAACCGGGAAGGTTGAGACGAAACAAGAGATTACATATTTGTTGTGAGCGAATCCCAGATGTTCCAGGAGAGAATCTACAACTATTTCCCAACCGTGGGGGGAGTGAAATCCAATACATAAATCCGTTAATGGTGGAGTAGAGAACGCTTTCGTCGTATCATTTAAGCTATAGAATAACTCCCGAATCCAGGAATTTGAAACTGCGAGTCTTTCTTTACCTACTACGAACAAGCAGATCGAGGTGGCAATGCTAATTACGTCGGTTACTAGGTGCGAGATTATCTGGGTGTTTCCCTCGTTACATATTACCACCAATTGAATAGTTTTGTCATACACATCTGTGCCGTAGTCTTGTAATTAGGTATATACAGAGCCTCTCATTGTTTCACCCAACCGGAGTAAGCCTTCTATCTCCTGAAGTCGTTTGAGAGCTACCTCTTCCCGGAAAGAATTAATAAATATTTGTGACTGGAAGGTATTCCACCAATTTCTGATCCGAGGTTCTAGAAACCAATTCTTCAAGACAATTGGAATCGCGGAAGGGAGAAGTAATAGACATCCGATATATTGAATAGGAGCTACTGCTTGATATTTAGCCAATTCAGAATCGTTAAGTACTAATGAACTCGATTGACCCGTCAACTCTGTGTTGAACCTTGATGAAGTACGAGTTATGGACCGTGGCATCAGACTTATAGACTCATAAGCCGTTGTACTACTGGGGGAATCCACTGATTTGCGGACAGAAAATTTATCATTTGAGTTATCATTTATTTGGAGTGACGGAGAAGTTGTGGGACGGTGCCGTGTCCAGGAATCAGGATCATTTGGAGTTGCTTCGATCCGAGCCAATTTCCTATTCATTTGTTCCGTCTTACTCGATTCTCTTGACACATATTTACCCGCAGGAGCCAAAGGATTATCCCCTGGTGGATTTTGCGATAAATCACCAATTATGTTTGGTTTCCTCCCCACCCTGCAGGGATCTAGACGAACCAGTGGAGGCGCTGATTGAAGAGGCAGAGCAACTGGGGGGTGAGATGGAGATGCATCACGGGACCTTTCCTCTGTCGATATTTCTTTCCCACGGGAGGTAGGAGGATAATTCCCGATCAGGAGCAACTGGCGTTGCTTCCTCCTGATAAAGAACTTAAGACTATTCCGAATCTTCGATACAGATATGCTGATCCTACATTCTAAAAGACTCCGATATATAGTAGATAGAGATTTACTAGGTTCTGCATCCGTATGAGCTACCGCAGCCTGTGACGAATCTTCCGTAGATGATATTGTTTCTAGATAATAGGAAGAGTCTTCTCTTACGGATTGTAGTCGCTTACTAGCTTCGTAAGCTCTATCCGGGGAGCGACGTGGGGTATTGTAGAACCACCGGAGGAGTCTCCAACAGTATGATTTCATATATTATTTATATGGTGAGGAGGGGAATTCACGAAGTAAATTACTAAGTGGATGAATCCCCGTAATCGAATCCTCTTTTCTAATTCCCTTCTCTAATCGTCACTATACCATCCTAATTTCCTTCCCTCATCTCATTCGCTTCTTCTAGGAACCTCCGGATCGGTCGAAATATTAGAATCCCTCGATTGATACACGTGAAAAACGAGCAAGTTCAGCAGCTTTTTCTTCTGTTTCTCCCGACGCCGAATCCTCACCAATCCGGGTTAGGGGAATGTCTTGCCGACCCCTCATCTTCAAGTAAAGGACTCGACGAGGATAGAAACCTCCTCGAATTTCCAATTTAACTGCTTGTATATCTCTCATTGCAAATTGGATACAAATACGACGGTTTCCCCCGGGGAAACCCCAGCGAGAAATGGGGAAGATTCCTTCTCATTTATCAAATGAATTGTAGCCGCTACCCACATCCCGAAATATCGTACGCCACGGATAAAATCCAGGGAAGAGACCCGCGATACCATAGAAACACATCACAATACCTTGTGGAATGAAAACAATCTGTCCAGATGGAAGTGTGGGGATTAAATCTTCACCAATATAACTAGAGATTCCAACCGCCGGAAAACCCATTGCGCCACGAACCGGGATACGGGCCCAACACAAATTACTGAATCTACGAGAACCTCTTGGAGAATCTACTCGAAACCATTCGGATTGACGATTCATTAATACTCCCTCCAGAAATTGCCTTGTTGGAATGAATCAGCCGCTTATATTGTTATTGGTCCCACCTCTACCCTACCCCCCCCCCCCCTCCCCGAATAGATGCAGATACAGATACAGCCGATGCTTCGACATCACTTCATTTTGAAAAGGATTCTTGGAAGGGATTCTGTTTCCGAGAAGTTTAGAACATTTTCCACTGTTTTGGTGCGTAGGTGGGGGTCGCTAAGATCTATATGTCTTAGCAACGATGGAACGATCCACGTCTCACTTATCCATAAGGGGAAAGTGAGATATAGATTGAGATGACGTTAAAGATTCCCAAGTGCTAAAACAAGTGCTCAAATAAAATAACCGCCGGTGAAGCTATGTGGAAAGAATATATCCGACCGAATCAAAAGCAAGAGTAGTAGTCGTAATTGATCGATCCTATGGAACAATTTCCGTGAGATAGTGTACAGAACAAGAAATTGTAGAATTTCGTCCCGTTCTATATAAATAAACAGAGATATCATTGTAATTGCCGGAAAGACCGAACCTACTAGGGGTACAGAAATGGAAGGTAAATAGGACGCTGTCGTAATGGAATCACCTCAAGTAAGAAAGATATGACACAGATAGATGTATCTATAATGACATTATATTGTTATTTTTATCTTTTATCCCCCAATGTCTAATAATAGTCTCCTTATCTCACGTAGAAAGGAAGTTTTTATACATTCGATATATCGAGACAGTTACTCGGAAATTGCTACGAAATCCATATTGTTTCCGGTAAGGTATCTGATTCCAGCTCCGATCAACTGACTCAATGAATCTGCAGACATCCGCGGTGTCTACTTCGTCGAATCAGGCGCACAGCAGAGTCCGAAATTATACCGATGGTTAATCTCGATTTCTTACTGAGGTATAATTGCATTGTGGCATAATTTGCATGGCGTGATATCAGAGAAGGATAGAAAAGTATTGTTACGACGGTTCGCTGAATAAATTCCTCTCATTGGAGAGGTAGAGAGATTAGTAGGACAACCCCGAATTGATAATTCCTAACTTGATTAATGAGAAGGAGGGAGAGTGATAGAAACGGGGGTTTAACCGAATGGGGGGAAAGGAGGTTCAATTCCTTTTACAAGGAGCTGAAGAATAAAGCTCAGATATCTCACTCGGAACACCTTTTAGAGGATTACGTGGAACAATTGAATCGGGTGATCCATGATCAAATAAAGATTCAGCTACTTGAAAGCCATCGGGTATCTTCTGACGCAGTGTTTGTTCAATCACCCTTTTCCCAGCAAATGCTATGTATGCTTTGGACTCAGCAATAATTACGTCCCCTAACGTACCAGAACTAGCAGTAACACCACCCGTAGTTGGATAGGTAGGAACCGATATATATAATAATCCCTTCTGAACCTGATGTATTTGTGGGACGGGAGGAATCTTAGCCATCTGCATCAGACTCAACGTCCCTTCTTGCGTACGTGCTCCGCCGGAAGCACAGATAATAACTAGTGGAAGGGATTGATCCGTGGCACATTCGATTGAGCGGGTAATCTTTTCACCTACCACAGAACCCATACTTCCCCCCGTGGATTGAAAGTCCGTAACACCAAGCGCAATAGGTGTCCCGTTTAGACATCCCACCCCTGTCTGAACAGCATCAGTTAAACCCGTTCGTTTCTGGGAGTTGATGATGCGACTTCCATGAGAATCCCCGTCAGAGAAACCTGGAACATCTTATGCAGTCATGTCTTCATCCATGGGAATCCAAGTGTCACGATCGATCGGAAGTTCGATTCTTTCTGTACTAGTCATTGGGGGGTGATAGCCGCACTCCTCACAAATATTTTTATTTTGTTTTGGGAATCTCACGTAAAGCATGTTACCGCAGTTGTCACACCGAGTCCACAACCCCCTGTCGGTATCAATGCTTATGTCTCTATTCCTTCCTCTCTCACTCAAAACGTAACCCTTTGTGGCTTTTTCGAGGAAAGCCCCGATCAATCCACCAAATTCGCGTTTATCTTCGAACCGATTTCTCACAGACATAGGAATTTCCTCATTCATTTCTTCTCCTTCGCTTCGGAGGTAAAAACAGTCGATTCTATTAGATTTCATTTCATCAATGAGATAGACACAGAGATGGAGAAATCATTTCTGAACTATCAGGATCAGCGTCTGTTCGGAATAGGCGTCGAATCGAGACTGACTCCGAATCCGATAACTAATTGGCAATTGACTGATCATCTATTTGATCAATCATATGTTAGAACCCCACAAATAATTATCCAATAACACTTCGTGGAAATAGTTGTGTCGTGTACTGAGAGGCACTGAATCATTTCCTTACTACTCGAGTCTCTGCAGCTCGTATTCCACCTCTCCTATGCAAATTGGGGGGGATTCGAACCCCCGTCCCCATGGATCGGAACCATGTGCTCTCATCCGCTGAGCTACCAACTCCGATCCGTGGCATATCGGGAGTATGGAGGGGAATGTTCCTTCTCCCTATACTCCCTGTTCGCCCCACGAATCCTACCGAATGAATGAGATTCCCGAATAGTTACGGAAATTACAATGTATCAATTGTGTCGAATTCAAATTTGATCTGTTTCCATACCTCGCAAGCAGCAGCCAATTCGGGACTCCACTTACTAGCTTCGCGGATAATCTCGTTACCTTCACGAGCAAGATCACGTCCCTCATTACGAGCTTGTACACAAGCCTCCAATGCAACTCGATTAGCTACGGCGCCTGGTGCGTTTCCCCAGGGGTGTCCCAAGGTTCCTCCGCCGAACTGTGAGACAGAATCATCTCCGAAGATTTCAGTTAGAGCGGGCATATGCCAGACATGGATACCTCCCGAGGCTACGGGAAATACACCTGGCATGGATACCCAATCCTGAGTGAAATATATACCACGGCTTCGGTCTTTCTCGATATAATCGTCGCGTAGCAAATCGACGAAACCCAGTGTGACTTCTCGTTCTCCCTCCAGTTTACCCACTACGGTCCCGG
This sequence comes from Dipteris shenzhenensis, assembly GCF_047967505.1. Classification (NCBI taxonomy): domain Eukaryota; kingdom Viridiplantae; phylum Streptophyta; class Polypodiopsida; order Gleicheniales; family Dipteridaceae; genus Dipteris; species Dipteris shenzhenensis. The sequence goes on along the minus strand of NW_028239428.1, from coordinate 3,070 downwards.
CGTGGATATGATCCCCGCCGGACATACGCAATGCTTTGGCTAGGACACGAAAATGGATACCGTGATTTCTCTGTCTATCGATAACAGCATGCATCGCGCGGTGGATATGAAGCAGTAGCCCATTATCTCGACAATAAAAGGCCAAGCTAGTATTTGCAGTGAAGCCTCCCGTCAAATAATCATGCATGACGATGGGTGCTCCCGATTCTCTAGCAAAGACTGCTCTTTTCATCATTTCCTCACACGTACCCGCAGTGGCATTTAGATAATGTCCTTTTATTTCGCCCGTTTCGGCCTGAGCCTTGAAAAGAGCTTCTGCCACAAACAGGAACCGGTCCCTCCAACGCATGAATGGTTGAGAATTTACGTTCTCATCATCCTTCGTAAAATCAAGTCCGCCACGGAGACATTCGTAAACAGCCCTGCCATAGTTTTTAGCAGATAAGCCCAATTTTGGCTTGATTGTACATCCCAGCAAGGGACGACCATATTTGTTCAGTTTATCCCTTTCGACTTGGATACCGTGAGGCGGCCCAATGAAAGTCTTGGAATAAGCAGGAGGAATTCTCAGATCCTCCAAACGTAGAGCTCGTGGGGCTTTAAATCCAAATACGTTACCTACAATGGAAGTGAACATATTGGTGACGGAACCCTCTTCAAATAGATCCAAAGGATAAGCTACATATGCGATATATTGATTCTCTTCCCCAGCAACGGGTTCGATGTCGTAGCATCGACCCTTGTAACGATCGAGACTAGTCAGTCCATCCGTCCACACAGTGGTCCACGTACCTGTGGAAGATTCTGCAGCTACTGCAGCTCCAGCTTCCTCAGGCGGTACCCCGGGTTGCGGAGTCATCCGGAAGGCTGCCAAGATGTCAGTATCTTTGGTCTCATAATCGGGAGTATAGTAAGTTAGTCGATAATCTTTAACACCAGCTTTGAACCCAATACCTGTTTTAGTCTCTGTTTGTGGTGACATGAGTCCCTCCTTACAATTCAATTAGTAAATCCTGCAAGGATGAGATCTGCTCGACATAGATGGAAGAATTCAACGTGAAGCGTGGAATAGGTCCTGATAGATTCGACTCGAGACGTTTGTCGAAACTCTACCTCAAGCATGGGACATTAGTATTTTATAATACGTCCCACATGTAATGCAACTGACTCTGGTTGTTTCGCACGGAAATTGCTTGAAGAATTAGATCGTAATACATCTCGATACATTGACTCGGGAATCTTTTCGTGGTTAGACTGGTCAGTAGAAGCAAAAAAGGGGATTGAATTCGATATCTGGTTCGCTTTGCGAATAGACGGGGGAAAAAAGGGGATTCGACGAATGAGATGTAGCAATCACATCTAACTAGATGGACCAACTCGTGGGTATCGCGCTCTTTTGCCTCCGACCCATATGTGGAGAGGAGGAAATCAAATCCTACAGTACCTGTCACCCATCTGGATGGATCGGAATCGACTTCCGAGGAAGCAAATGATATGTTTGAAAAAGGGGGAGAAGGGTGTGGAACTAGTAACTCCCCACCATCAACCAATTAGCAATGAAATGCCAGATGGTTCTGCCAATTCGACAATCAAATGAAGATAATACACCAAAACAGTTACGAAAACCAGTTCTTCTGCTTTTGGAATTTCTAAATCAGTGGAGAGAAATGTGGGATATATTACCCAGATCATTGGACCAGTATCGGATGTGTCTTTCCCTCCAGGTAAAATGCCCAATATCTACAACTCTTCGATGGTTAAGGGGAAAAACCCGGCGGGTCAAGAGATTAATGTTACTCGTGAGGTGCAACAATTACCGGGTAATAATGAAGTCAGAGCCGTAGCTATGAGTGCTACAGATGGTCTGATGAGAGGTATGGGCGTCGTCGATACAGGAGCTCCTCTCAGTGTTCCTGTTGGTGAAATTACTCCTGGTTGAATCTCTAATGTCCCTGGTGAACCCGTCGATGACTTGGGTCCCGTAGATATTGGTACGACGTCCCCCATTCATAGATCCGCTCCGGCATTTACGCAGTTGGATACTAAATTATCTATATTTGAGACGGGGATTAAAGTCGCGGATCTTTTGGCTCCCTATCGTCGAGGAGGAAAGATTGGATCATTTGGAGGAGCTGGAGTGGGAAAAACGGTTCCTATCACGGAATCAATTAACAACATCGCCAAGGCTCACGGAGGTGTATCTGTATTTGGTGGGGTGGGGGAACGCACCCGTGAGGGTAATGATCTTTACATGGAAACGAAGGAATCGAAAGTTATTAATGAACAAGATATATCAGAATCGAAGGTGGCTCCAGTTCATGGTCAGATGAATGAACCACCAGGAGCTCGTATGAGAGTTGGTTCAACTGCTCTGACAATGGCTGAATATTTCCGAGATGTGAACAAGCAAGATGTCCTTTTATCTATCGACAACATATTTCGTTTTGTCCAAGCAGGATCAGAAGTTTCTGCTTTATTGGGTAGAATGCCTTCCGCCGTGGGTCATCAACCAACTCTTAGTACAGAAACGGGATCCCCACAAGAGAGAATTACTTCTACCAAGGAAGGATCGATAACTTCTATTCAAGCTGTTTATGTACCTGCAGATGATTCGACTGACCCAGCTCCTGCTACAACATTTGCACACCCAGATGCTACCACTGTGCTTTCGAGAGGACTAGCAGCTAAAGGTATTTATCCGGCTGTAGATCCCTTGGATTCGACTTCAACCATGTTACAACCCTGGATTGTGGGTGAAGAGCATTACGAAACCGCACAAGGGGTTAAACAGACTTTACAGCGTTATAAGGAATTGCAAGATATTATAGCTATTCCCGGACTGGATGAATCGTCAGAAGAGGACCGTCTAACGGTAGCTCGGGCTCGGAAGATAGAACGTTTCTTATCACAACCCTTCCTCGTAGCAGAAGTATTTACTGGTTCGCCAGGGAAATATGTTAGTTTAACAGAAACCACTAAGGGATTTCAAATGATTCTTCCTGGAGAATTGGATAATCTCCCTGAACAAGCTTTTCATCTGGTTGGCAACATCGATGAAGCCACCACGAAG
>NW_028239427.1:72500-82704 GCF_047967505.1 Dipteris shenzhenensis | reverse complement strand
TCTGAATCGTTTACCTGTGACTATCCAATACCCCTACGAGAAACTTATATCATCCGAACGATTCGTGGACGAATTCATTTTGAATTTGACAAATGCATTGCTTGTGAGGTACGTGTCCGAGTATGTCTGATTAACCTGCCTGTCGTCGACCGGAGATTGATAAGAAGCATCAGAAAAAAACGATTAAGAAGTTATAGCATTGATTTCGGAGTTCGTATCTTCTGTGGGAATTGTGTCGAATACCGCCTAACAAATTGCTTGTCAATGACTGAGGAGTATGAACCCTCGACTTATGATCGTCACGAATCAAATTATGATCAAATGGCTCCGGGACGTTTGCCCCTCTCTGTCTCCCAGGATTCCGCAATTCAAGTAGTTCCAACTCTGAGTTATTCATCTGGGGGAGTCACGAAAGGAGATCCCAATAATCGAACTGTCACTCGTGGTGTCAATTGAATCTCCGTCTGAAGTTTGGAAGATAGACCGACTCCCTGGTTAGAAAAAATAGTAAGTCGGAGATGATTCAATATCGAGATATCTCTGCTATGCAGAGATATCCCTCCTTCAATTATTTCTACCAATAGGGGGGGGTGTGTCTACATAAGTAGGTCACACACATACACGTCGTTATTGAATAGTAATATAGTGAGATGGGAGAATCAAAATAACTGGGCATAATGAATCTACCTGAATCAATTTATGAATCTGTCTTGATACTAATCGAATTAGGTATTCTACTGGGAAGTGTAGGAGTGGTATTATCTGCTAATATAGTTTATTCCGCCTCTTCATCGGGACTGGTGTTTATCTGTATATCTCTCCCATATCTCGTACCGAATGCCGATTCTGTAGCTGCCGCACAATCGCCTATCTATGTAGGAGCTATAAATGTTTCGATCGTGTCTGCCGTAACGGTTATTGACGAACCAGTAGATTCCAATTCAACCATTTCCTGGAATATGGGAGATACTATTGCCTTAGGAGCTTGTACGGGTCTATCTATCTTATCAACCACTACAATTCGAGATACGAAATGGTCTGATATAAATCCAATCGACCCATCGAGGGATGTTGTGGGGGAGTCTCAAAAAACAACATCCAGCGAATTGGATACCAATTGTTAACACAATTTCTGGTTCCATTCGAACTCCTTTCTATCCTCCTCCTAGTGGCTTCAGTAGGGGCGATTACAATGGCTCGTGGTGAAGGAATAACCAGACCCGACGAAGAACCTGCTTCGTCGTCTGGAGATGACTCCCCATCTTTCTAATTAATTACAACTTCTCGTAAACTCATCTCGTAGGTTAACCAATTAAGTTTCGGGGGGTTAATACATCATGCTCGAACATGGACTGATTCTAGGTGCTTATCCCTATCGCGTTGGCTTTTCCGGATCAATCACGAGTCGAAACATGATTAGGGCACTGATGTGTCTTGAGCTGATTCTGAATGCCATTAATATAAATCTCGTAGCATTCTCCAATTTCTTTGACAATGAACAAATGAAGGGGGAAATCTTTTCAATATCCGTAATAGCCGTTGCAGCTGCCGAAGCTGCTATTGGGTTATCCATTGCTTCGGTCATCCAGCGTAATAGAAGATCGACTCGTATCGATCAATTTGATTTGTTAAAATGGTAATTGATTCGTCGATGACGCTATTTATTTGGGCGAATCGCTATTCAATGCAGGTGTATCACATCCAGCTGGTAATGCTGTCGTTTTCCCCCTAACAATTGCATTTCATTCCGAAAAATTATGTCATACCTATCTGAATCCCTACCTATCCCGTTCCTTAAAATTGTCTTGTACCGTCCCTCCCCATATTGCAGAACCCATTCATTTCACGAGGATGATGGGAGAGTTCCACCCACGGAGTGTCTATGTAGGTAGATGCGGAAAAACCAAATCAATACAAATCTTAGATTTGATTGAATGGAAAATAAGGGGTAGGGGGCAGGGGGGAGGGTAGGTACACTCAACAACCCCAACAGGAGAATATCTTTGACACGTCAATCCAATAGGAGTGAACAAATTCGACGGCACATTCAGTAAAGATCTATGACACATGTATTGGTTGCACCTAATGCGTAAGAGCCTGTCTGACAGATGCATTGGAAACGATCCCCCGGGATGGGTGTAAAGCCAATCAAATTGCTTCTGCTCCTAGAACAGAAGACTGTGTAGGTTGTAAGAGACGTGAATCCGCTTGTCCAACAGATTCCTCGAGTGTACGCGTCTATCCGGGAGCTGAGACGACTCGTAGTATGGGTCTAGCTTATTGATTCATCGGTCAAGAAAGAGATTCAAGAATCGAATCGTTTTCTTTCCAACTCATACTCAAAGATTCATACTCAATTCTATTGAGTATGAGTTGGGGTATTAAGATTCCCCCCCCCCTCCCCCCGCTAAAATATTTTTCCATCCACGATGAGTAACGTACCCTGGTTAACCACAATTGTTCTTTTTCCGATTCTGGCGGGTTCGCTATTTCCAATGCTTCCCTCCAATGGGAATAAGATCGTTCGGTGGTATACCCCAGGCATTTGTATATCGGAATTTCTACTAATCATTTATATCTTTCATTGTCACTTCCATATCGATGATCAATGCATTCAATTGGTGGAGGATTCTAGTTGGATAAATTCAATCAATTCCCATCGGAGTTCAGGTATTGATGGACTCTCCATGGGTCTCATTCTACTGACAGGATTTGTCACTACTTCGGCAACCTCAGCAGCTTGGCTAGTTACGCGGAATACACGTCTATTCTATTTCTTGATGTTGGCCATGTATAGCGGCCAAATAGGACTGTTTGCTTCTCGAGACATTTCGCTTTCCTCTCCTATGTGGGAGTTGGAATTAATCCCAATCTACCTACTTTTATGTATGTGGGGTGGGAAGAGACGTCTATACTCAGCCACGAAGTCTATTCTATACACAGCTGGTGGTTCTATCTTTCTCCTAATAGGAGCCCTAACTATGGGTTTCTACGGGACCCAGGAACCCTCCTTCAATATCCGAGATTTTGGCAAGCAGATCACATCCTATATCACTAGAAGTGCTTTCTTATCTAGGATTCTTCGTGGCGTATGCCGTGAAACTGCCAATATTCCCTTTTCATACTTGGTTGCCAGACACTCATGGGGAAGCACATTACAGCACATGTATGTTGCTGGCTGGGGTATTACTAAAAATGGGAGGGTATGGATTGATTCGAATTAATATGGAATTATTACCTCATGCTCATTCCATACCTGCTTCGTGGTTGGTGCTATTCGGATCAGTCCAAATTGTTTATGCATCCCTGATTCCGCCGGGTCAGCGTAACCTTAAGAGGAGAATAGCGTATTCATCAATTTCCCATATGGGTTTTGTAACAATTGGAATTGGATCCGTGACAGATACGGGTCTTAATGGAGCTGTGTTACAAATGATTTCCCATGGGTTAATAGGTGCCGCTCTATTTTACCTTGCAGGGACTTGTTACGATAGGACACGTACCCTTTATCTCGATCAATTAGGGGGGATGGCTACCCCAATGCCCAGGATATTTACTATGTTTAGTATCTTCTCAATGGCATCCCTTGCATTACCCGGGATGAGTGGGTTTGTATCGGAATTGATGGTATTTCCAGGAATAGTGACTAATCAGCATTATTCATCTATATCTAAGTTATCGGTTGTAGTAGTCGAAGCGATTGGTACAGTATTAACTCCCATTTATTTGTTATCTATGTTACGTCGAATATTCTACGGATACAGAATATCCAACTATTCGGATCCATATTCAGTTGATTCCGGACCGCGGGAAATATTCATATCGATTTGTCTCTCTTTACCAATCCTCGGTATCGGTCTGTATCCAGACATGGTTGCATCTCTACGGAATCACAAAATACTATCTATCCTGGTTCCGTACTCTTTTATGGGATAGTAGAGGGGCAATAAAACGCAGTATCGTTTGGATCGGTAGTCGAACATATCTATTCAATGAGGATTACTCTTGGAAGCGGTTCTGGTATTAATTCCTATAAGGGAAGGCAGTGGGAATCCATGCCGCTGGCGACGTAATTGCATGAATGTCTGGGTGAGGAATCCACAGCGCGATTCCTCATGCAGACTCTGATTCAAATCACGAATTGATTACATGTAACACTTCAAGCATCTGACGAGGTAACATTTTTTGTTATCTCTCCCCCCGATCGAATTAGCGGTCTTCTACCTAATTATTAAGTAAGCCACCCGTGATTATGTAAACCGATTCCTGGTGGATTAACCCCTGAGAAACAAATCCAAGCAATGAAGAATCCTGTAGATGCTACAATAGCAGGCCCTTCCCCCTGCCAACCACTAGTTATTCTGGTATGGAGATGAATAGCATATATCAGCCGAGTCACTAATGCCCAGGTTTCCTTAGGGTCCCGGCTCCAGTAGGATCCCCACGCTTCATTAGCCCACACTGCTCCAGAGAGAATACCAACAGTCAGTAGAGGAAACCCTAAGCTGATGATTCGATAACTCCATCGGTCCAATTGGTGGATCAATCGGCACCTACGTGAATTCAAGGATAGTCGATGAAAACTGTTTCTCGGATTACTTCCTGCCTGCTCGTAGCAGTGTATATCCACTCCCGGAGAGGGGGTCCAGGTAGGAAATTCTTGATTTGGACCGGGGATAGAAAATTGTTCTGCGTCATAGGTGGCAATCGGTGGAGATGTTGCTGATGGAGATCCACATAACGAAGTCACATGGCTTAGTGGCATCATACTTACATGCGTCATTAACCGATGAGGTTGCAGAGCAGGTACTAGCGGTGTGGATTGTTGCATTTCCTCAGGAAGACCCAGAGTTGCGAATCCATGGGTCGACATGGCACCTGGTGCCGTGACTGCACCTGACCATTCGTTCCGACTCCTAATTCTCATAATTACATGCATTGGGGAGAAGCTCCGTGAAAGAAACATAGATGATTCATGTAGATTGCTCGGTGGTAGATGTTTGGGTTGAATCCGACGAATCGTCGTAAATCCCGTTATACAGATGAAAGCAATTGTCATACCTCCAACGCTCAAACTAATGAGTCTCTTGAGCTTGCGAGCCAGCCCCATCCGGTGAAACAGAGTGACGGAAAGAAGCGTAAGAAAAGAAATGTGAGCGAATATGTGCTCTATATCGGTGTGAATCGTAATGAGGAGAATCCAGTGAATTAGTGAGATTTTGGAGAGTATGTACCACCCACCCATTATTCCCAGGAGATTTCGGGTTTACCCCTTAAACGTCGAAACGGGGAGAATTCCCTATTCCTACTGCTTTTCCCAGTGGTTGTATCAGACACAGCCCTCGCCTGCAGGTTGAAATTAAATGCCGCTACTCGGATTCGAACCGAGATGCTCTAGCACTGCTTCCTAAGAGCAGCGTGTCTACCAATTTCACCATAGCGGCTCGCTACTCGTTATACTTATCGTAATTAATGATATCACATCTTCGGGTGAATCGTCAATCTTCCTGGGGGAGAGTACACACGCACAACAAGGGACCTTCCCTGTCTATAGTTGATTAGGTATACGGCGCTATACTTGTATAGGAATAACGGGATATGGCGTAGCTCGGTAGCGTGCCATCTTGGGGTGATGGAGGTCGCAGGTTCAAATCCTGCTATTCCGAATAAACGAGGTCGGAACATATTTTAAACGGAATAGAAGACGTTCCCGTTCCGGGAACGCAGATTTATCTCCCGATTCTCTTTGGGTGTTATCGACCCATACCCATTCGTAGTAGGGATAGAGATAAATCGATGATCGTGATCGAGACCCTTGTATCATAGGAAGGAAGAGAGGGATTGGGCTCCTTCTTCATGCACGTAACCCCCCCCCCCTCGTGGTTATTACCAACATTCATTGATACAACTCTGTTAGTATTTGGATTTTATTTACCGCACGGTACCGTCACGCAATAATATCAACATGTACCCGTACTACTTACTAGGGATCCAAATTCATCAATAAGTTCCCTGACAATCACTTATCTCGTCTTCCCCGTTCCAACAAACAAATAGTTCACTATCTATTCCGACCGACCCCACGTCCTATTGATACGGCAATTCCTGTTACAACCGGGGAGTACTACTGACCAGTTTCAGAAATTTTTTCATTTGTCACATAGTAAAAACTTCTCGACCGTCCAGTCAAAATGGATTTAGCTGGAGAAAAAGCTTTCGATGCTACTTCATTAGTTTGGGTCTTCCAAATATGATTGCGAATCTTCCTCCGCGACCTAGAAGTACGTTTTTTTGGAACTGCCATAATGAAATCTATCTATTCGGTTTTATCATCGAAATGAATGCGACGAGTATGTTGATACGTACGAGTAGAATCAATATAATGAGGGAGGGGGTGATTGCGTAGAATCATTAGAAGGGGAACAACTGGGGGAACTGGGTTTCCATTCTATGCAAAAGAATCCCAGCAAGAATCATTGACTTCTTTATGATAACAATTTGCTAACCAACCAACTCCTTTCCATTTAAGCAAATGGGATCTACTACAGATCGAACCAAATCCTGTCTGTATCCCGATTTCCTTCGCGTCTTCTTCTTAGAATGGATCTTCCGTATCACTTTCTTCCTCTCGAAACAGGGATGCAAGACGCGCCCCCTAGCAGTTGCGTTACTCAGCCGGGGATGTCCGAGATCAATTTTGGATCCGTGACAAACCAATGAAACTCGATATATCGACATTACCGTATTGGACTCTGATGCGTTGTGCCCAAGCAGAGCGAAGTGACGAACATCATAGAATCTCCCCGGTTCTACTCGGAGTTGTTTTCCTCCAGTATCAATTGCTGCATGTCTATCCGTAATAGTCTTGTCGTGTGAAAAATAACCCAAAACAACTCAATCGGTTTGGGGTCAAAAAATGGAACCTAGATAAGTATCTCCGACACATTTGATTCCTGTCAAGTCTCGACGCCGGGCTCGCACCAGAACGAGAAACAAATGGATTATTCGGTTTGATACGCGTGATCTCACCTGTCCATATATATTCCATTCTTCGACGCTCCATATATCTGACAACTATTGACAGAAAGAGTTCCAACCCGGGTTAAATATGTTTATGGAATTATCTTATGAATGTGCTTGGATTGTCCCCTCACGCCCATTCGTAACCTCTGGTTTGATCGGATTGGCATCGTTTCTTTTTCCAAAAGCCACTAAGAGCCTTCGTCGTATACGTGCTATGCTCAGTGTTCTTTCATTAGCCGCAGCTATGTCCGTCTCTATCGCAACATTCTGGCAACAAGTTACTGGTCGCTCCACTTTTGAATACTCATGGTCATGGATTCCCAACGACGATATTTCTCCAAAGATAGGATTTTCAGTTGATTCACTTACTTCCATTACGTCGATATCAGTCACCACCATAGGTGTCTTGGTTATGATTTACAGTGATAGTCATATGCGTCACGACTAGGGATACGTAAGGTTTCCCGTCTATTTAAGTTTCTCCACTGCCTCCACGTCAGGATTAGTGTTCAGTCCCCAATCCAATACAGATTCATGTTTTTCGGGAATTAGTAGGGATGTGCTCTTACTCGCCGATAGGTTTTTGGTTCGCACGACCAAGTGCTGCTAATGCCTGCCAAAAAGCTTTTGCAACTAATCGTACAGGAGATTTCGGATTATTATTGGGTATATTAGGTACGTATTGGATAACTGGTAGTTTCGAGATCCGCGAATCGTGTGATTGATTTAGTGAGTTGATTGATAACAACAGCGCCGCTCCTCCCTTGCCAATACATGTGCTCCTCTACCATTTTTGGGTCCGGTATCTAAATCTGCACAATCCCCACTCCACGTATGGTTGCCCGATGCAACGGAAGGACCCACACCTATTTCGGCTCTTATACACGCCGCTACTATGGTAGCTGCGGGAATTTTTTTTGTAGCTCGAATGCTTGAATTGTTTGAACCTTACCTCTAAGCATGAATGTTATCTCCTGGATAGGCGGAATAACGGCTCTACTGGGAGCGACGATAGCTCTTGCCCAGAAGGATATCAAGAAAGGTTTAGCTTATTCTACTATGTCTCAATTGGGCTACATGATGCTGGCTCTAGGTCTCGGTGCTTATAAACCTTCGTTGTTTCACCTCATTACACATGCCCATCCCAAAGCTTTGCTATTTCCCGGATCCGGTTCAGTAATTCATTCGATGGAAAGGGTTGTCGGATACTCTCCCAATAGAAGTCAAAATATGTCTCCCACGGGTGGTTCGCGAAAATATATGCCAATTACTGGAATCACTTTTCTTTCAGGTACTCTCTCTCTCTGTGGTATACCACCTCTAGCTCGTTTCCGGTCCCAAAGATGAAATTATTGCAAAGAGTTGGCTACGTTCCTTTCCCCCGGATGTATAGCCTCATTCACAGCAGTTCCAACTGCTTTCTACATGTTCCGCATCTATCTCCTCACGTTTGAGGGGAATCTACGCGCCGGTGGCGGTACCAATTCATCCCATTCCTCTATGAATAGTGTCATTCGGAGTAACACCAAAACGATAGCAACGAGTGGAGATGGGTATGATGTTCCTCCACCCCCGCGAGACGAAGGAGTCGATTCAGCAGGAGGTTATGACGGGGAAGATTCAGTCGATAGAAAAGTTTCTGCAGAGTCCAATATTCGTTCTGAGTCTCTATATCCTAAGGAATCAGGACGTTTCGATGGTATTGCCTTCAGTAGTACTGTCGATACCAACTTCGTTGGTTGGATCAATAGGAGTCAATCTCGCTGGAGGAGAAACTGGTCCCGATTTGCTATCCGAGTGGTTAACTCCCCTTGCAGGCTTTTCAGAGGACAACAACAATCCCGAAAATTTGGTACAATTGCTAATAGATTCAGCAGGTTCGGTTGGTCTATCACTAGCCGGAATATCTATCTCCTACGTGATTTATGGACCGATATCCTCTCACACACAACCTTGCGGTGATATTGATCCTTTTGCCAAACAATCTATGGGTTCATTTAACCGTCTCATTGGGGACTGGTCACACAACCGGGGTTACATCGATCATTACTACGATATCCTTCTAGTGAGAGGTATTCGATTCCTGGGTGAGTTAACTCTTCTTTTCGACCAATGGGTAATTGACGGAATTATTAATGGCACCGGTATTTTGAGTTCCATAGGTGGAGAAAGCGCAAGATATGGGAGGGCGGGAGAGTATCTTCTTATTCATTCGGATTGATGATTGGTATTATTCTACTGCTAACTGCCTTCGTTTCTCTTGTCTCCTAAGAGTTTTTTTCTTCTCCTTTCCAAGATATTCCTTATACCTCTATAAGTATCCTGTGACTATTCTACTATGTTTTCCGGAAAAGGAGAAATAGAAACTAGTGATTGGTGATCGATCGATATGCATCTTGGGGTTGGGGGGGGGCGATCAATCACGACCAAGATCAACCATGACCGAGATCTTCCACACCAGCCCCCCCCCCCGATTCGTAGGCTCTATCCGAGAAGGCAAAAGGGATTGCTATCATTACTGCTTCTTCCTATAATGAGAGTTAGGGTGTACGCGAGGTTCATGAAGTCTCGAAGAAAGCTTTGGGTCTTCGAGTGGTTAACGTCTTGCAGATCAAGGGGCGGCTCAAGGAACAAGAGTCTCTGGAAGTATATGGGATTGAATCATCTGCCACTTTCCTCGGTAGCTCAGCGGTAGAGCGGTCGGCTGTTAACCGATTGGTCGTAGGTTCAAATCCCACCCGGGGAGATTCATCCATTTCCAGTAGGATAGAAGATAGTCTAGATGATGTACCTCCCTTCAATAGGGATAATACTTCACTTACGTCAGGGGAGGGGAGGTACCTCCTCATAATATATATCGTAGAAACCGATAGTATCTTTGAAGATTTACATTATCCACATTCGAGATTCTCAGTAATGAGGTAGTTCTCCCACACCCGTATGCCGAATCGGGACTATAACCATATAGTCGATCAACCGATAGAGGATTCAATATCATGCCTATTTTAAGCTCTAATAATGGATAGAAGACTCCATACCCTCCCTTCTCTTGGCCAATCTAATGCTTCTAAGGATCCGAGTCTAGCGTCGCTTCTTCGAGAATCCCTACTCCAGAGTACTGAATGGTTGGGATAAGCAAATCAATCAATCTTTGTTTTGTCCTCGTCGGAGTCTAGATGTA
>NW_028239427.1:0-62500 GCF_047967505.1 Dipteris shenzhenensis | reverse complement strand
GTGAGAATCTCACGTACGGTTCTGTAGAGTGACACTGAAACTGACTCATCTGTCAACTATTCCACAACTACACCAAAAAAACCTAACTCTGCCCTACGGAAAGTCGCCAGAGTTCGATTAACCTCCAAGTTCGAGATAACGGCTTACATACCAGGTATTGGCCATAATTTGCAAGAACATTCCGTGGTCCTTGTGAGAGGCGGGAGGGTGAAGGACCTACCTGGTGTAAGATATCATATCGTTAGAGGAACTTTAGATGCTGTAGGAGTAAAGGATCGTAAGAAGGGGCGTTCCAGTGCGTTGCAGAACATTGTCGTAACTTGTATCATCGCAATGATTCCGTATCGGTTGTTCTGATATGTCAAATGCATAGCCGACCCGATAGTGGGAATGTTGCCAGGGGACCGAAGCCTGCTATTACGGAGATTGATTATTATCTTATTCGTGTGAAACAACTCGGTGTCCAGGGTATTGCATTCCAGTAAGTTGAGTCTTACCCGGACTCCCATTTATTTGGAAAATCTTCGAATGTCTTCTCTCTCTCAGAACGAGTTCGGACTACGATTATGGAGATTCAGTGGAGGTTTTGTGAACATTTGGTAATTGGATCAATAAACCCACGGACATTCTTGGTGAGATAAATGAAATACGGGATTTCCCTTCTCCTATTCGTGGGATGATGAAGAGGAAACGGATACTCAATGCCTAATGAGTAAATATGATTCATTGAAGTAACCCGAACTTACTTCAAGACTTTCTATTCAATCATATGGAAAGCTGCATTCGATGAAAGTCGCACGTGCAGTTTGGGGGGAGATCCTCGACTAACCGGCGGATCCACCCTACAATATGGAGTGAAAAAGCCCAAATAAGATTCTAAGATACAGTCGAGATAGAATCGGAATCCGACATATCTGTAAACTCATGTTACACCGGAGCAATGTAGCGAACAAAAAGAAAAATATAGAATCGGATCCGATTTATCGTAATCGATTAGTAAACATGTTGGTTGATCGTATTCTTAAAGATGGCAAGAAATCATTGGCTTATCAGATTCTCTATCAGGCTATGAAGCGGATTAAGGAAAAGACGAATAAGAATCCACTGTCTGTCCCGCGACAAGCAATACGTAGGGTAACTCCCGATATAGTAACAGAATCCAAACGTGTAGGTGGATCGACTTATCGAGTCCCCGTTGAAGTAGTACCTGCAGAAGGAAGAGCTTTGGCTATCCGATGGTTATTGATCGCGTGTCGAAAACGTTCAGGTCGAAGTATGGCTTTAAGATCAAGTGATGAATTAATGGATGCTGCCAGAAATTCTGGTAGTGCTGTACGGAAGAAGGAGGAGACTCACAAGGTGGCAGAAGCTAATAAGGCTTTTGCCCATTTCCGTTAGTTCCGGGTTCGTTTCAATCCACAACCTCTTATTGGTGGATTGAAACCTTCTACTCCGGAGCGCAGGGTATTAGGAATCAAGATACGCCAGAAGCATATGGATAAGCAGAAATTAAATAATGGGAGAAAGAATATCCAAGTCATAGGGGAAATTTTGTCACTGGTATAGTACCTCATGAAAAAGAGAAAGACTAGTGTCGAATCGTAAAGTCCATAACATCATCGACATGATCAACATGATCGACATGACCAAAGTGATCGACGCAATCGACGCAATCAACATGATCGACATGATCGACATGACTAGAATGATCGACACAATCGACACAATCGACATGATCGACATGATTGGCACTGCCCGCATCCCCGCGACTCCCACCATTCTCAACTATCTCCGCCTGGGGCGGACTACTCACCTCGGGGGGGGGGGGGGATGTCAGGCAACGCCAGCAGATATTTATCCTGTATGTCCCTCACCTCGAATCGATGATTGAGTCGTAGTACATCTAAGGCAAAGCTGGCATCTCCCATGATGTACTCGAGGAGCCGAACTAACGTTGACTTTCCCGTGGTTTATGATAATAAAAGGGAAATGCGTCTGAAAAGAGAGTCAAGGTTTGAAGAAGTATCGTGCGAAAACAAAGGGAAGTCTTCCCGTTTCTTCGGATATTCAATCAATATTAGATTAGTTGACACAGGTGGGATTCTGTGATATACTATGGATCAACAGGCTCATCAGCTTGGGTAATCACCAATCGTTTCGAAAACCAAAAATTACCACGACCGCAACTTTAGAAAGACGCGAAAGCGCAAGCCTATGGGGTCGCTTCTGCGACTGGATCACCAGCACTGAAAACCGTCTTTACATCGGATGGTTCGGTGTCTTAATGATTCCCACCTTATTAACCGCAACCTCTGTATTCATCATTGCTTTCATCGCAGCTCCCCCTGTAGATATCGATGGTATTCGTGAGCCTGTCTCCGGTTCTTTGCTATACGGAAACAACATTATCTCCGGTGCTATCATTCCTACTTCTGCAGCTATCGGTTTACACTTCTACCCAATCTGGGAAGCAGCTTCCGTTGATGAATGGCTATACAATGGTGGTCCTTACGAACTGATCGTTCTTCACTTCCTACTTGGTGTAGCTTGCTACATGGGTCGTGAGTGGGAACTTAGTTTCCGTTTAGGCATGCGTCCTTGGATTGCTGTTGCGTACTCAGCTCCCGTTGCAGCTGCTACCGCTGTGTTCCTGATCTACCCAATCGGTCAAGGAAGTTTCTCTGACGGTATGCCCCTAGGAATTTCTGGTACTTTCAACTTCATGATCGTTTTCCAGGCTGAGCACAACATCCTTATGCATCCCTTCCACATGTTGGGTGTAGCTGGCGTATTCGGCGGCTCTCTATTCAGTGCTATGCATGGTTCTTTGGTAACTTCTAGTTTGATCAGAGAAACTACTGAGAATGAGTCTGCTAATGCAGGTTACAAGTTCGGTCAAGAGGAAGAGACCTACAACATCGTAGCTGCTCACGGTTATTTTGGCCGTTTGATCTTCCAATATGCCAGCTTTAACAATTCTCGCTCTCTGCACTTCTTCTTAGCCGCTTGGCCCGTAGTAGGCATCTGGTTTACTGCCTTGGGTATCAGCACCATGGCATTCAACTTGAATGGTTTTAACTTCAACCAATCCGTGGTTGATAGCCAAGGTCGTGTTATTAACACCTGGGCTGATATCATCAACCGTGCTAACCTAGGTATGGAAGTTATGCATGAACGTAACGCTCATAATTTCCCTCTAGACTTAGCTTCTGTTGAAGCTCCTTCTGTAAACGGATAATACCTGTCTGGTCGTGCAGCATCACTAAATACCAAACCTCGCATAAGGTTTGGTATTTAATGGAGATTCGTCCGATGGAATGAATAGAAATAATAGTAATATCTCGCCATAATCTTACAATTATCAGTTTCCAATCTTGGATTCTGGGGAATCTTTGAAACACCCTTCTAGGATTACAGAGAATGGGAATCAAAGATATTCTCATTCTGATTAGCGGAACGCTTGTAGTCCCGTACCCACTGGAATAGATTGAGAATACATTTTTCACCTAACATATTTTTTCTTGTATTAATATATAGACGAATAATACGTACGCGCATCGAATGAATGACCCTAGTAGATCTTGTTCTCTCCCAGTTAAGAAAGCTGAATAGGGAAAGTAGGGGGCGGACGTAGCCAAGTGGATCAAGGCAATGGATTGTGGATCCATCACGCGCGGGTTCAATCCCCGTCGTTCGCCCATCAGGTTGGAGAACTCGTCTTTATCACTCGGAATAAAATAAGTTGATGAGGAGATAGATAAGACATAGATAGGTTTCTTCAACAATTCGAGATTCCCGAGACAGCTTCAGGTAGGTACGAATACACCCACAAATCACCACATCGAAAGTACTCACTCCATTGGGCCTTGAATCTTTCGATATTATCTATATAATGGAATGTGGTGGGTAGTATCTACCACATATAGATAAAGTGAAGAGAGATCATGAGGTAAGAGAAGTGGGAGAAGAAAAAGTAAGAAGTCCAGATTTATTCTCTGAAGTTCCGAAGTTAGCAGAAACCGATGGATTCCACTACTCATTTGAATCATTGAAAAATCAAGATCTAGGGGAATTTCTAATTGGTCTATTCTCCAGTTATGAACCCTCCATCAAATTATTTGACTTATGAATTCTGAGTTCAATCTTTTTACGGAATCTGCGCGATTCAATGAAGCGGGGTAATAGCGTGACTCCGGGAATCCTGATGTTACTAACAATACCAATTCCTATGCATCGTTCAGGTGAGAGAAATTTGATCGAAGGAGGTTCTATAGATCTAGCGAAACTAATTAATAGAACTGGTGGAGTAGTAAAAAAACCAGCAACAAATTCTGTTGAATCCTTCTATCCTCTTTCTCTATCAATAAGATGCTCACCTGCTGAAAAGGATAGAAAGGGAAAGACACGTAATTCTTACTATTCGGATTCAAACGGAAATATTTCCACAACTTCGACGAGGGAAGAACCGCAAGTTCCCATATATAGTGCGATGGATCCTTCGGTTTCAGATGGATGGAGGGTCCGGCTGATGAGGGATCCACTCCCCATCAAGAATATATCCAGAGATGTGACTGAGAGGATTGAAAAATCACTGGGGGATAAGAATCTAGAAGATTCAAATGAGTTTTTTGAATTCTATATAAATGTGATACTTCGTAAGGATGACTGTTACTAAAATGATTCTGATTCGTTACTTCTCCGGAAAATCCATGACAAGCAAAGGGTTAATTGGCTACAAACAGCAACATTAAGAAGCGATTCCTTCATTCCCGTAATATCGGACTTTTGGGACAAAATGTTACTCGAATCCAGGGATTCAGTAGATCGGCAGGGAGATGAATCACCGTTCTATTCCGAGCGGAAGGGTCTCTCCAATTTGTCTCTATTTCCACCCCATAAGAATACAATGTCATCTCGTGATGGTGTATCCCTATCCTATAGCGATATAAGAGATTGGTTAAATTCCATTGACGAGGGGAGTTGGACACTATTCCGGGATTACGCCGATTTTTATATGTGGCATTCCTGTCACCAAAGTCCTTCTCCATGGAATAAGGATGAGCGCGAATTGAATCTAACGAGATCTCTCTTAGAAAAGAGATTTATCGAACTTGATTATCTATCGGATAATCAATTACTCACTGAGGTACCAAGTATATTACTAGAAATTTCCTGTGGTTTCTCGAAGTATGTCTCCTCACAAATAGAGACATCTAGAGAATTGGAGGCTTTTCATAGCAACTCAAGGGATGAGTCTGATTCCAGAAATCAGAAGGTTGGGAAGGAGATACCTATCGAAGATACTTGTTTATCTAGTTGAAGTGAGGAGAGAAATCCAGAATATGATTCAATGAAAAGATCTGGAAATGGCTTTGTAGGCAGTTACTCTCCGGAGGAAAGAGCAATATCCACTGATGATTCTCCAGAGGCGGTGAGTCACGGCTTTTCAACAGAATCATCTATACATGAACTAGGTATGGGTCCCACCGCCGATGGAACTCCTATTAAGACATATTTGGCAGAAGAATGATATAAGAATTCCGTGTCTTTCGGTATCGGAAGAATATCTCATTTATGGAAAGTAGAGAGAGATTGTCGGCATTTTACACTCGACTCTCCTTTATTGTTGGGAGATCCTTTCTCCCCTTCTGTAGCGGGAATAGCAGAAAATGATTCCAATAAATGTATTGATTCTTCCTAGAATCGTAAGTGGTTCTTCCAATTATTGGGGTTAGATTCCCACGGAAATGAGGGGGAATTTTCTATTCTACACGCCTATTCACAACTAATAAATGAATCAAGAAACCGACTGACTGGATTTCTTTTAAGAGTTAAAAAATCGAATTTGATTTCCAGTAAGGTAAGAATTGGTAGTAGTAGCGAGGAACCTAGGAAAGCCTTTCTATCGAGAGGAGATCTATCATTTGGTGGAATACTTGACGAGGAATCAGAGATGCAAAATGGCGCATACTTCGATCTTGATAAGATTATTTCAAACCGTTTAGAGATCCTTTTCGATGTACCTGTAGAAAGAACTGATGGAAGTGAAAATCCTACTTTTTCAGATGAATCGGGAGAGGGAGGTAACATATCTTCAACATACTCTCTAGTTAGGGTATATGAACGAAATAGGTTAATATCTCTCTACTCAGTATACACGCTCTTTTCGCGTGACTATTTCTGTACATTAGCTAGTGAATATCTATCCAGAATCAACTATCAATTGGGTAGCCGGGAGGGGGGCGAGGGATCTACTGGTGTAACAAGAATTGCAATTGAATAGAGATTATTGGAATGGAGGGGTAACATAGAGCGTTTGTTGCATGAATGTATTATTTCCCCAATTGATGAATATCCAGATGTTCGGTCAAATGTGCACAGGTGGCTTGATACAATCAGAGACTTGTCTTTTTCCCCTTCCAAGAGAGTATTCGCAGAAATAAGATCCGACTTAGGTAGATCAATCTATGATCTGTCGATATTAGCACTAAATAATATTGGTATCACTATTCGTAGTACGGCTGGGAGGAACAACAAGTATCCCAAGGAATTTACCAATATATCATCTATTTACCGAATCATTATTCCCAAGTATATTAGTGAAGAAGCTTCGACAGATGGGATTGATTATCTTGTCTATAAATTGAACAATATAGATTATCCACTGCTTGATTTCCTTCTGAGTTCACTCAACCTCGATGAGAAGATATCCTTTCTCAAGAGAATCTTCGGTAGAAAAGATAGTTTCTTCATCGAGTCCGGATTGTTAATGGATGAAGAATCGGTAGGCTCCTCAATCTTCCTAAAACCCGCAGTTAATCCATTTCTTGTTGAATCATCCTGTATCGAATGTATTGGAACAAAACTCCCGAATGGTGCTTATTCCGCTACGGGAAGGCAGGATTGGGATCTGTTTCTGGATAATTTGAATTATGGGAAAGGTTCGAATAGGAATATTGGGAGTATTTCGGGATCCATTTCCGATGAAGTAGATACACCAAACTTTATAGATTACTCGCATTTACCCGTATTGAACTGTGCCGGAAGGGATTTTATCTCAATAATCAGAAGAAGGGATTCGTTGGTTGGAGGATACAGCAGTAGTTACTCTGACATCTTAGAGAATTCGTATACGGGCTCCGGTGATGAAGTCATCCCATCTCTTGAAATAGGATCCTTAGATACAAAAAATATCACTTCATCTATTCAATCCCAAGTGTCTGATTCGTTGTTACCCAATTCCTCGCAACGAACGGAAAGGGAAACTATTGATCATATACTCGCAACAACCGAATCGACTCCATCTGATCTGGATGAATCTGCGATACCACCACTAACTCATTCAGATAGATTTCTTGACTCTATTTCGGATCTAAGAGGACTACTGACGGGGTTGAACTTATCTCCTCGCGAAACGGGAGATTCGTCTCTATCTTCATGTGGTAGCGATGGAAATTACTTGGAAAGAACATTGATAAACTCTAAGCTATCGGCTGATTGGCGATCTCGACCCCGTCTCAAAAATTCGGGAGTGGATCAAGTCGATTCGGAGGGATCCATTGAGAAGAGATCAAACTCGAGGAATGATTCTATTGGGAATCAATTCTATCAAAATGATTCACACATTGGTTATTTTTGGGAATCAGAAGAATCTGAGACGCTTTATTGGTCAAAGAAATTCTCATTATGCAGCAGTGTAGCATCAAGATCTCCAACAGGATTAACTGGAGAGAAGGTTCTGTACGAAAATACGAGGCTTGCAGATACACGTGTCTAAAAAGAACCTATTCTTCCATCTCATCTCATTAATTTCGATGAGTTATCAAAGGATTTAAACAAATATAAGATCTCTTGGATCTTTTGGAGAGACAATATCTGCGAGAAATGGAGCCCATTCGGAGAATATATACCTCGGTTTTTCACCCCTAACTGGTGGAGATACTTTTATGATCTGATTAGAGAGATATATCCAGAAATAGTACTCAAAGTAAGTGATGACTTGAATTACACTTTCCCCGGAATTACGGAAAGAGTTGCTGAGGATATAGGTAATGCTAGAGCTTGTTTATCGTTAAGCCTAAGATCAAGATTCAGAAACGATTCCATCAGTAACGTATTATCTAAAATAGATCTCTCTATTTTCGAAGAAATTACTAACTAAACGCAGGTGTCGCATTCGAGATGGTCAGTCTTTAGATTTTCGAATAAGTATGCCCCATCCTACCTCGTTTTCTCGATATTATTTGTTCTTGCATTTCTCAAGCATTATTTATCTGCTGTTTCGGGTTCCAATTCCCCTCACTTGTGGAAACGTTTCAATATCACCGGATATTTAATAGACCCAATGCGTGGGTTTTATCTGGAAAAGGTAATGTATTCTCCCTCGACAAGGTAAATGTAAACGAAAGATCTACTGATACATTCCCTGAAGAGATTCCTGAATTATACAAATAATATAATCTTCTATTACCTTGTGAAAAATGAACTAGATTCGTGGATACTTCGTAGGAAAAGCTCCGACACCCTTAAGATTAATAAACAATTACTGACTCAATATCTAGTGACAAATAAAACTATTTCCAAGTATGAATCGAAATTAAATTCCAATTACGATTCATTGAGCGGTGGGATTAATCACGAACCCACCCCAGAAGAAGGATCTAATCTTTTGTCATACCTACTTCGGATTCGTCAAAATGATCTATCAAATTACGAGATCTGTGAGTTGGATCCTGCGGAGAAGTGGGCTCTTCTTGCCCTTGAAAGAAATATTCTCCTTTCAGCGACAATGAGACGAAAAGGCATTCCGAATATTCCATGTCGTGACGTACCTATTTTGCTTTCATCAGGATTATTACCATCTGAAGGAGTTCCACTAGTAGGACCCATAGAAACTGGACGATCTTATGTAGTTAGGGATATAGCATCCAATTCCTACTTTCCGTCGGTGAGACTGCCATTGAGGAAGTTGTTATACAACAGATCATATTTCAATAATGTACGTGGGACTTTCATTTCGAAACAGAGCGTAAACCGATTGAATCTTATTTTTGCAATAGCAAAAGAGATGTCTCCCTGTACGATATGGATTCAAGACATTCATGAGTTGAATGTTAATCGCCTGTATCACAGATTAGAAGCCGATCCCAGATTCTTACTCTGCCTAATATTGAGGAGTATCGGTAATGGGCGCAGGAATCCTTGCATTCGCAAGAATCTCGTTATTGCTTCGACTCATGTACCTGCAAAGGTAGATCCAGCTTCAATAGCTCCGAATTGGTCGAACTAATTGATAAATCTCCGAGGGTCTAACAGGCGTCAGCGTCAAAAAGAATTGTCAATTCTCTCGCGTGTCAAAGGCTTTGAAATAGAAGCTGATCCCTCTTTTCTCGAAGGTACTGGGTCTGGAACTACGGGTTATAGCAAACGAGATCTATTTTCTCCTGCTAATGAAGCATTATTAATCACTACTTCTAGAAGAAGAAAGATTGTATCCGATAGTGCAATTAAATTAGCTTTACGTAGACAAAATTCAATTGTTACGTATATAGGTAACGGAATCCGATTCGGTTCTGGATATGAAATACTTCCTTACAATATAGGAAAAGCTATTCTGAAAAATGGTTTGATAGATACTTCCCCTGCAGATCCCTCATTTATTGGTAGTAATACACTGAAGAAGAGGTTTTACCACTTGTATAACTGGTATTTGGAACCTTTAATAACCGAGTCAACAATTAAGGAATTCGCTATACTTCCGCATATCTTAGGGCTATTGGCCGGATTAGCAGCTCGTGATCCTTGGTTCGGAATGGATATGAGAGAGGAAGAGAATCTCGTTGTTATTGATAAAGTTGTAGAGAATGATTCTAACTTAGCCTGTGGTATCTCGGAAAACCTTTTGAGGGATTTCTTATGTTCAGAAATCTGTAGAAGTAGAAGTCAATTCGCTAATAGTCCTCCTCTTCCTTCTTCCATCGAACCCAGGTATTCTCCAGATATAATCTCTGCGAGTCGTTCTTATAAATCTACAAAGAAGGGGGTGTCTAAGATTCCAACTGATTCTGAAATGGAACAGTCGAGTGAAGTAGACTCGATTCCGAAGGAAGTGTCGCGTGGGATTACTTGGTCCCCCAAATTTTGGCGTTTTGGTTTCATGCGAAGTGGCAGTTATGAATCGATAAGAGTATTATCCGAATCGAATAATTTGTATAATTCGATCTTTTTTCATCGGAATCAGGATCAAATCCCCCAACGGGATTTCGAATTGAATAAGATTAAGTCTAGTGGAAAGAAATCGCATAAGAGAAAAGGATATCTTTTCAGTTACAAGAGAGCCTCGGGTAAATCGAGACAAAGAGACATTAAAAGATTAGAAAATTAATTGGATAATCTATCATTACGCGAGCAATTTCTTGAATTAGGAATCCCCAACTCATCTAATCAATACGAAACGCAATGTAATCGATCCGATGAACCAATTCTATTCCTGGGGGGGCGCTTCACCTGGGATCCCATGCTTCTATCTCAGCCGGATCATAACATTCCCTCTTCACGTCATAGTTTATTAGCGAAACAAGAACTGGTACGGAGGCTTTATGTTACTTACGGTACGAGGAGGGAGCGCGAGAAACATTTCTCAAATGAAAAGATTAGAAATTTCTTTCTTCTTCGTGGATATGACCGGAAATCGATAACTGAATTATCTACCAAGCGGTGGAAGAATTTCCCTTCGGGTGAAGAACGACACTTTGAATACGTCAAAGAAACCTAATTCATGCATATATATTTGCAATACCCGCAGATATTTGTTCCTATTCACTCGTATCAAAGCATTCCAATGGAAGATTTGCAAGAGCGATTCCTTCGTTTCAGGCTTATGGTTCATAGAGATAGATGGATGAGACGGAATCGTCACTCATCCAAAGATTTTCTCATTCATAACATGTTGTTTGAAAGTTACCACTACCTATTCAATCTATTTCGATTTAGTGGGACGTCACCGGATCGAATAACAAGACAATTATTGAATGGGAATTCGATATCGCATCATAAAATCTCGGATATTCTTGACTCAGTCTGGATCCCTAGCAATATATAGGGCTATTCAGGATTCGAATTGGTGAAAGGAAGATACATCTTTTCCCCTTACTGATGCAATAACTTCTGCTTATAGAATTCCGGATAATTACTAAGTTATAGATCACCTTCGGAGTCTTCCTATTCGGGAGATGGAAGCAACATTCGAAATCAAGAAGGAGTAGGAATCTCTTATATGGAAAATGTAGGAAGTAGTTCGTAGAGGACGTAGTAGTTTTCCAACATCCTTATCGGAACAAATCCTTGATGAAGATGTCGATCCATTCTGTTTGAGATTCTCCGGAGATTCAATTTCTCGGTGATCAACGGTAATATGGGGAGGAAGGAGGGGCATTCCCCTCATTCATCTTTACATTCCAAAAATTCATTCTAAAGTTTGGATTTTCCCGTATCCAACTAGATAATCAGGATTTCAAGTCCTTTCCATTGTTTCCATTGGAAGGGCTCTAAGGACCCCGGGTCCTTAGGGGATGGACCATCTAACCGAATCCCAAAATTTTAGTTCATTCAAATTCACTAATAGGGATTCTTGGTGACATCCTAACTAATGCCCCGACTAACTACTAGGATTTCTGGTCCTAGTCCAGATACTGGGGTCTCGTGACGCAGTTTCATCACACTCTAATTGGCTACTACGACTTTCAGTCCCACCTCAGGTACTAGGATTTTTAGTCCCCTCGAAGGATTTCAAGTCCCCCGTCTTCTTCAAGGATTTCCAGTCCTGTCTTCTTCAAGGATTTGAAGTCCCCTGATAAGGATTTCTAGTCCCGTTGAAAGACCTACTTGGATCTCCTCGAATCTCGGGATTCTGAGTCCCAGCCTCACTTGAGAAAGAAGCAGAAGGTGTTTCCTATTCGATACCTAATACTTCATATCCAAATCCCCGGACGGCGGAGAATTCTGGTCTCAATAATCAACAATCGGAGGATTTGCATCCCCATGTTTGAGGGTTGGGCACTGGAAAGACCAGAATCCTCCGAGGATTTTTCTTCCTATTGGGAGTTTGGGAGGCACCGGAGAGACCACTTGTCTCTCGAATCGAGGAGGTATTTCGAGTGCTCATTTGGGAGATAAGCAAATCAATTGAATGTGAATCTTTAGTGGTAGAGAGAATAAATCTTTGATAAATCTTTTAGTATATAAGGGTTCGATCTGAATAAGGGTACGAGACCTTCTGCCCCGAGGAAGTATTTCGAGTGCTCATTTGGGAGATAAGCAAATCAATTGAATGTGAATCTTTAGTGGTAGAGAGGATAAATCTTTGATAAAGCTTTTAGTAGATAAGGGTTCGATCTGAATAAGTGTACGAGACCTCCTACCCCGAGGAGGTACTCATTTGGGAGATAAGCAAATCAATTGAATGTGAATCTCTAGTGGTAGAGAGGATAAATCTTTGATAAACCTTTGAATAGATAAGGGTTCGATCTGAATAAGGGTACGAGACCTCCTACCCCGAGGAGGTACTCATTTGGGAGATAAGCAAATCAATTGAATGTGAATCTCTAGTGGTAGAGAGAATAAATCTTTGATAAACCTTTGATAAAGCTTTTAGTAGATAAGGGTTCGATCTGAATAAGGGTACGAGACCTTCTGCCCCGAGGAGGATTCGGACCTCCACGCTCTTCAGCACCAAATTTTGAATCTGGCGTGTCTACCATTTCACCATCGAGGCTCTACTCCTTATTCCTTACCTTTTTACTTCCCACCACCCCATCTTTCTCTATGGATGGGGTCCGGAATATGTTTCTATCAATTCGATCCTAGTCCCTCATCAAAAGCAACCCTTTACTTATTTTTCCCAATCTTATTTCTTCGTCTCTCTATATCGAAAAGGATTTCCAGTCCCCTGGAGGGACTTCTAGTCCCCCTGCTGAAGGATTTATAGTTCTCTCCAAGGATTTTCAGTCCTCCTGTTGAAGGATTTCCAGTCCCCGGGAAGAAAAAAGGATCCATAAATTTGTTCTGTATCGATTCCATCCCAGCTCCTCGTCAAGAGCAAACCCTTTCTCCTCCTCTACCGATCCTGTTTCTTCGTCTCTCTCCATCTATAAGGATTTGAAGTCCTGTCTTATTCAAGGATTTCCAGTCCTCTTCAGGGATTTCAAGTCCCCCGTCTTATCCAAGGATTTATAGTCCTCTTCAGGGATTTCAAGTCCCCTGTCTTATCCAAGGATTTATAGTCCTCTTCAGGGATTTCAAGTCCCCTGTCTTATCCAAGGATTTATAGTCCTCTTCAGGGATTTCAAGTCCCCTGTCTTATCCAAGGATTTATAGTCCTCTTCAGGGATTTCAAGTCCCCTGTCTTATCCAAGGATTTGAAGTCCTCTTAAGGGATTTCAAGTCCCCTGTCTTATTCAAGGATTTCCAGTCCTGTCTTATCCAAGGATTTATAGTCCTCTTAAGGGATTTCAAGTCCCCCGTACTCTTCAGGGATTTCAAGTCCCCCGTACTCTTAAGGGATTTCAAGTCCCCCGTACTCTTAAGGGATTTCAAGTCCCCCGTACTCTTAAGGGATTTCAAGTCCCCTGTCTTATCCAAGGATTTCCAGTCCCCTGAGAAGGATTTCAAGTCCCCGCCCCCGATAAGGATTTCAAGTCCCCCGCCCCCGATAAGGATTTCAAGTCCCCCGATAAGGATTTGAAGTCCTCTTCAAGGATTTTCAGTCCCCTGAGAAGGATTTCGAGTCCTTTGAGAAGGATTTGAAGTCCCCTGAGAAGGATTTCAAGTCCCCTTTCTTCTTTAAGGATTTGAAGTCCTCTTCAAGGATTTTCAGTCCCCTGAAGAGGATTTCAAGTCCCCTGTCTTCTTTCTTTAAGGATTTGAAGTCCTCTTCAAGGATTTTCAGTCCCCTGAAGAGGATTTCAAGTCCCTTTTCTTCTTTAAGGATTTGAAGTCCTCTTCAAGGATTGTCAGTTCCCTGAAGAGGATTTCAAGTCCCTTTTCTTCTTTAAGGATTTGAAGTCCTCTTCAAGGATTGTCAGTTCCCTGAAGAGGATTTCAAGTCCCTTTTCTTCTTTAAGGATTTGAAGTCCTCTTCAAGGATTGTCAGTTCCCTGAAGAGGATTTCAAGTCCCCTGTCTTCTTTAAGGATTTGAAGTCCTCTTCAAGGATTTTCCGTCCACTGAAAAGGATTTCAAGTCCAAGGATTTCCAGTCCCCTGGAAGGGTCTATGAATCGGACTAGATACATTATACAAAATCAAACCGTCAAATGCAAGACCTAATTCTCCTTGTTATCTATCACTCTCGCTCGGATCTCCCTCAGTGAGGGAGATTTGACGATCGAGAAGGATTTCAAGTCCAAGGAAGATTTTCAGTCCCCTCGAAAGGATCTATGAATTCGACCCATTTCTATTATAGCTAAGAAAACTGTCGAGCGCAAGACTAATTTTCCTTGTTATCTATCAATCTCGATCGGATCTCCCTCAGTGAGGGAGATTTGACGAGAAAGATCTCAATTCCAAAGATTTTGAGTCCCCTCGAAAGGGTCTATGAATTCGACCCATTTCTATTATAGCTAAGAAAACTGTCGATTGCAAGACCTAATTTTCCTTGTTATCTATCAATCTCGTTTTGAGATTCCCTCGGTCTCAGTAGAGGGAGACTTTGACGAGAAAAGATTTCAAGTCCAAGGAAGATTTTGAGTCCCCTCGAAAGGGTCTATGAATTCGACCCATTTCTATTGTAACTCAGAATGCCGTCGATTGCAAGACCTAATTTCCTTGTTATCTATCAATCTCGATCGGATCTCCCTCAGTGAGGAGATTTGAAGAGAAAGATCTCAATTCCAAAGATTTTCAGTCCCCTCGAAAGGATCTATGAATTCGACCCATTTCTATTGTAACACAGAATGCCGTAGAGCGCAAGACTAATTTCTTGGATTTGATTTCAATTCCAGGGACCGCCATGGGCCTTAATTTGTTATCGCTGCAAAATCGTCCTGACGATAAGGAGTCGATTCCAAGTTAAGGGATTTAACGTCCCCTGGACTAACTATGAATCATAGATGTACTATCAAAGTCCAGAGGATTGTCGCTGCAAAATTGCCCCTGTCCAAGAATTTACAGTTCACTAGGAAATCATAGCTAGATCAATTATAGCTAAGAAAACTGGCGATTGCAAGACCTAATTTTCCTTGTTATCTATCAATCTCGATCGGATCTCCCTCAGTGAGGGAGATTTGACGAGAAGATCTCAATTCCAAAGATTTTGAGTCCCCTCGAAAGGATCTATGAATTCGACCCATTTCTATTGTAACTCAGAATGCCGTCGATTGCAAGACCTAATTTTCCTTGTTATCTATCACTCTCGTTTTGAGATCCCCTCGGTCTCAGTAGAGGGAGATTTGACGAGAAAGATTTCAAGTCCAAAGATTTTGAGTCCCCTCGAAAGGATTTCTGAATTTGATCCATTGATAGTGTACATCAGAATGCCGTCGAGCGCAACCCCCGTTTCTATTAAATTGAAAGAATCTGCGGCGGAAAGAAGAATTGGTCTCTTTTGCTTTCTTCTAGAAGTCTGAAGGCAACCCCGCTTGAACGTACAGGTATCGGATGAAATGACTTATCCATTAGACGAAATTGGAGCATGGAATTCATCGGGAAGCGACCTGACTTGCTACGGAGCAGAAGACTGGGGGTGTGAACCGAATCATTTACACAACCGCTCCCATATGGGAATCACTTAGTCGCATGTACCATTAGGAGGGTTCAATCCTTGTAGTACTGCAAAGGATTGAACATATTATGGATACCATCAGGAAATACTTATATCTCCTCCGGAAGATACGAATGATCATTGGGAGGCGTGATCATTTCTCCGACACTGTTTTCATCACCAATTACGGAAATGACTAGTTGGAGCGACGGAAGTGGCTTTGGATACAAATCATTCAGAAAGATTCCATTATTTCATGTGACAACTCAAAATAGGTCTGGAATGAGGGTATCCGTGTAATCTCGATGATGGGATCCATTGATATACCCAGTAGAGTTGATGCTGGTACACGAACAATCATAGCTATTTCAATGGAACTCTTCGAAATCGAAGTAGATGGAGAAACTAATGGATCCTGTATGTAAATTGTTGATGTGTCACCCCCTTCGGTGAACATTAATTTAATTATCTTCGGATAGTGATATATAGAAATGACACTTGTAATGGGAGCTACCAGAACTAATGGGTACGAGCCAGCTTTCCATCCATGCCAGAAGGGGTAGGGTTTACCGGAAAAACCTGCTAATGGAGGGATACCCCCTGGGGATGGTAAACGTATAACTAGAGAGAATGTTAGAACAGGATCCTTCATGGTAGGTCCCGCATAATCCCTAATGTTATCAGTTCCGGTTCGTGAACCAGATAAAGTGATGCGAGCGAAGTCCCTAGATTCATGAATATGTAGATAGAAGTATAACTTATCATACTCGCATAGCCATTATCAGGATCCGCAGCAAGTATTCCAATCAGAATAGTATCCGATTTGGCTTATGGAGGAATATGCTAGCATACGTTTCATGCTTGTCTGAGTAACAGCAATTAGATTCCCCAATACCATGCTAAGGGAGCTAATATTCCCAAAGCGAGATGCCATTCACTGGATAGGTATGAGAAAGTAATACCGAGGAGTCGTGTAGATAAAGCTAGAGCTGCTACTTTGGAAGTAGCAGAAAAAGAAGCAACGACTGGTGTAGGAGAGTTAGAGTCGGAGTGGAGATCCTCGATCTTCCCGCTCATTCAGAACCGTGCATGAAATTCTCACTTCACACGGCTCCTAG
This sequence comes from Dipteris shenzhenensis, assembly GCF_047967505.1. Lineage (NCBI taxonomy): Eukaryota > Viridiplantae > Streptophyta > Polypodiopsida > Gleicheniales > Dipteridaceae > Dipteris > Dipteris shenzhenensis. The sequence continues at coordinate 45,627 of NW_028239427.1, read as the reverse complement.
TTCGTAAGAGATTTCTAAGCTCCCAGAACCTTCCCCGTGTGTGTATCAAATCCACTTCTTCCTCGGTAATTCAATATGAGTAATAATTGGTAGCTTCTCGGGAAATCCCCTATCAGTGATTCCTTTTTAAAATGGTAGTTACCAACGTGGATACCTAATTACATCAAACGTGAGTGACGGGACCTTAAAGATTATACTGTATTATACCACAAGTGGGATTAACTAGCATCCATGGCTGAACGGTCAAGGCACCCAACTCATAATTGGCGAATTCGCAGGTTCGACTCCTGTTGGGATGCAAACAAATGGGGGGAGAGGGTTTCATTCGGGTGACAAAGTGAGTACCGAAATAGGGAGGTGGGAGTATAATGGGTTCCGAAAACTATACGGGAACCAAGAAGTGGAAGCAATTATGAATTCGGATAGTAAGAGAGTTTGTTTGAATTGGAAGAGCTAAAGGGACACGAGAAAAATTATGGATAAATTGATAAATCAGATACTTACTGAAAAAACTATTCCTCCATTGCAACGAAACCAGTATACCTCCGATGTGAATCCAGAATCGAACAAGACTGAAGTCAAGAATTGGATTGAGCAACTTTTCAACGTTAAACGTAAGACACATGAATAGTCCCCGACTACAGATAGAAGGCGTAGGGGTAGAGCGTCCGGGGTCGATGCATCGTAAGAGAATGATTATTACGCTTCACAAAAATGATTCCATTCCGCTATTTCTGAGCAAGTAACCCCCGCAAATTTCACTAACGACAAGGAGGAAGAGGAGATATGGTTATCTGATTATATAAAGCCTATACGCCTGGCACACGCAATAGATCCGTTTCAAGTTTTGAAGAAGTGACCGAGATGTAAAATCCCGGAAAGGACTGACTCGTGGTAGTGGACCAAGGAGCGACGTACTAGTGGAGGGACTATTACTGCTAGGCATAGAGGAGGTGGTCATAAACGACTATATCGTGAAATTGATTTCCGACGGAATAAAAAAGATGTTGTTGGAAGAGTGGCAAGTGTCGAGTACGACCCCAACCGCAATGCATACATATGTCTCGTGAATTATGTGGATGGTGGAAAAGAAACATATCTTACATACTTGAGGGTAGAAATCGGAGACACTGTAGTATCCAGCCCCGAAGCATCTATTTCAAGTGGAAATGCCCTACCTTTGATGTGCGACTCGAATAAGTGATTCACGTATTCGGAAATAACCGATTGGATTTAGGGTTGAGTCCATAAACCCAACACTAGACTCGAGATTCTTGGATCTTCCGAGGTGGACTTCGATAGGGAAACCGAGGAGGGACAATAGCGGGTGGTCAGGTGTAATAGTATCAAATAGCTATTAACCTGCAGAGGTAGGATAATATGGAGAGAACTGGATGGTCTCGAACAGGGACAAGAAATCAAAGGGGCATCCTCTGTTCGGTGTGGCCGAAAGGCAGAGAAACGGGTCACTCGCCGCGTTCGGTATGACGGTCAAAGGCAGAATCGAAGCCACGAAGCGGAGAGAATGAGTCTCCCGGGGGACTCAATCCCGGTATTGAAAATGTCTCCTAAGTTATCTAGAACATCAAATGATGTTGGCGTGAATGACTGAATTCATTGATTCTGTTGCTGAATGAGTTGCGAGACAGAAGCCAGATGCCGGTGGAGAACCCGAGGGTGTAGAAAAAGCTGGATATGCGAGTTTACCCAGAACTGGTACTTTCATTTCTCGTTGGCGACATCCGGCGAGGATATCGCCTTCTGTATCCGGAAAGCTGTATGCTTTGAAAAGGGCTCGTACAGTTTGGGAAGAGATTCTATCCCGAATACTGGGGAGTAAAGGGTCTACTTCAACCAAGATACTCTAGGTACGGTCATACATAACGTAGGAGTAATACCCGGGAGAGGTGGATGATTAGTTAGAGCGGCTGGTGCTACGGCAAAAGTGATTGCAAAGGGAAGGTTGATTGGCTACATTAAGATTACCCCCCGGCGAGGTTCGTTCAGTATCTCAGAATTGTTTAGCTACTGCGGGACGAGTCGGAAACGTCGACATCAATAATGAGGGTTCGGGAAAGGCTGGATCTACGCGGTGGTTAGGTAAACGTCCAAAAGTGAGGGGTACAGCTATGAATCCCGTCGATCATCCGCATGGGGGGGGGGAAGGCAGAACACCCATCGGTAGGAAGAAGCCATTAACTCCATGGGGTTGTACGGCACTCGGAATGAGGAGTCGGGAAAGCGGTAGATACAGCAATCCGTTCATCCTTCGCCGCCGTAAAAGTAATTAATTGGTAGAAAGACTGGGTGGAGGGTAATTAACTATGGCACGTCCACTCAAGAAGGGTCCTTTTGTAGCTAATGATCCAGTAAGAAGAATCGAAATTCTCAATATCCGGAAGGAGAAAAAGATAATAATAACCTGGTCTCGTGCTTCCGCAATAGTTCCTATCATGATCGGTCATACCATTGCTGTTTACGATGGGCGGGAGCATCTACCCATTTATATAACTGACCGTATGGTGGGTCACAAACTGGGTGAATTTGTACCTACCCGGAGTTTCGGGGACATGCCAGAAGCGATAAAAAAATCTCGTCGATAATTGGGGAATCATATTTCATGGGAACCGAGAAAGAACAGAGGTAAAGGAGGCGCAAGCTTCGTCCCAGACGTGTTAATATGTCGTCTACAAAAGTACGACGAGTCATTAATCAGATTCGGAATTGTTCGTATGAACAAGCCCTTGTACTACTCGAATTTATGCCTCGCAGAGCATGTCACCCCAAATTGCAATTGATCCTTTCCGCAGCCGCAAATGCTAATAACAATTATGGATTGACTAAAATCTAATTCGTTCATCAGCGAAGCCTGAGTGGATAACGGTACCAGTCTGAAGAGATTTCGACCAGGGCTCAGGGACGTGGTTACCCAATCAGAAAACCTACCTGTCACGTGATTACTAAAATGAAGAGCAAAAGGTAGAGCCGATACTAACTACATATTGACAAGTAGAAGTGGGGGAGGGGTTGTATGTATATATATATACATATATATGTGTATATATATATATATACCGGGTAGATATTGGTATTGAAATACAGGAAAACATCTACGGGGCAAAAGATTCATCCACTTGGTTTTTGACTTGGCATAAATCAGAGGCATTACTCCACTGGTTCGCGCAACCAAAAGATTATCCGAGATTCCCCCGAGGAAGATGAGAGAATACGTACTTGCGTTAGGGAGTATGTACGGAAGCATAAAGGGATTCTCAAATTATGGGGGAATTGCACATATAGAGATCTACCGGAAGACGGACCTAATTCAGATAGAAATTCATACGGGATTTCCAGATCTATTGATTGAGGGACGTAGCCTGGGAATCGACCAATTGAAAGCGAATATGGAAGAATCATTAGGTTTTGGGAATCGGAAGCTTCAAATAATCCCGAATAATATCCTCCAGCCGTATGGCGAACCGAGAATTCCGGCGGAACATATTGCTCCACAATCAGAGAATAGAGTAGCTTTCCGTAGGACTATGAAAAAAGCTATTGAACTAATTAGAGAAACTAATAGTGGGGGCGTTAGGATACAAATAGCGGGGCGTCTCAATGGTAATGAAATGGCTCGCATTGAGTGGGCCAGAGAAGGTAGAGTCCCCCTCCAAACTATCAGGGCTCGTATTGGTTATTGCTACCACCCAGCTCAAACCATCTATGGGGTTTTAGGCATAAAGATTCGGGTATTCCGGGATATGGGATAATTATTCCTACTTTCCGACCCCCACCCCTCCCGTTCCCTCCTCTCCTACTCTCTTGGGGAGTTGAAAATACTTAATAGATATTGGGATACATGATTACTTTGTGGTGCCAGGATCCGCATGGCTTATTCTATTCCAATTCCATAGGGGGGAGGGGAGCATACAGTAACGTCTCGATAAATTTCTGCTACGCTTAGTGTGCGACTCGACCGAATGAAGTTCCTCTGTTTATAGATAAGACGGATTGGTAGGTGGATCCCCACTGCTAATAACTGGAATGTCAGCTGGGGTTCGTAGCCGTATCAACGCAAGTCTTTGTCCTCGGGAAGGGAAATCTTTCCAGTGAAGCGGAAAATTATATTGATTCTTGGGTGATCTGGGGGGAAACAGAAACAAGAAGTAATCAATAATCTCGTGCGATCGTATGGTTAACGACTCGACTCTCGGGAAGCAGTGTGGTATAGCATGATGGAGACGCGGTCTTGGAAATACCGACTAAGTCTTTTCCGATGCGGGGGGGGGGAGGGGGGGGAGCCTCGAGTCAATGAACACTAATGGAGATGACTCACAATAAGTACTTATTTGGCAACTGAGAGGCTCCGCTGCAGAGAGATAACCCAAGCGTTTATGGAGGGGAACTACGGAAACGATGGAACCTTCCGAGTCGATCGATTGTTTCACTATCAGCGATTCGGCGGCTGGGATGGCGGGGGAAACCCACTCCTCATCGAATTGAGATATGAAATAGCAAATTCTGATGAAGATGAGAGATCGAGTCGATTTCCGCCCGTGGTTGTATTACCGACTAATATCCTAACTGCTATGAATGGGAGAATCATACGGAGGGGGGTAGGTAAATGAGCAAAAAGACAAAAAATCATTTTGGTACTGACGCAAAATTTCCTACTTTGTCTCTTCCCAGAATTGAAAGATCTCCAAAACAGGGGGAAACGGTACTGAATTCATGAGGAGCCGGGTGAGGGAAAACTTCACGTCCTGTTCTGTATGAGAGACGGAATGATTTCACCGCTATCGACTGTGACCCCAAACGATCCAAATTTCGTAAACAACATAGAGGAAGACTGAAAGGAATTTCCACTCGTGGGAATCGTGTTTCTTTGGAAAGTTTGCCTCACAGGCCCTCGAACCTTCGCTGGGTCACGTCTAGACCAGATAGAGGCGGGGAGGAGAGCAATAACGCGTTATGCCCGGCGGGGTGGTAAGTTATGGATACGCGTCTTTCCCGATAAACCAATCACTATGAGACCTGCGGAAACACTATGGGATCAGGTAAGGGATCTCCGGAATATTGGGTATCTGTGGTTAAACCGGGTCGAATACCTCATGAAATAAGTGGAGTATCGGGAAACATAGCTCGAACTGCTATGCGAATAGCTGCGCATAAAATGCCTGTACGTACCCAAGTGGTGACCGCTACGGAATTATGATTTTTGGGGGGAGTAGGAAGGGAGGGTGGAATCAGATAGAGATTTATTTCTATTTTATTTCCCCTCACTTAGCAATTTGATGGTGTGGGAAAGGCATTTCCACCGATACAGGGAACATGGAGATTGAGGGTTTCCCCCTATCCCGAAGAAAGATGGGATGAATGGAAAATACATACGGGTAGCTATTCACCTGCAAATGAGTGAATAGATCTATTTTTCCCCCTACCAATTAAGAAATGATTCAACCTCAGAGTTACCTAAATGTAGCAGACAACAGCGGGCTAGGAAATCGATGTGTATTTCGGGTGCTAGGGACCAGTAATCGTAGATACGCAGGAACTGGTGGTACTACTACAGGTGTGATTAAAGAAGCGGTACCCAACATGTCTCTGAAGAGATCGGAAGTAGTTAGAGTAGTGGTGGTATGTACCCGTAGAGAGATCAAACGTGACAATGGAATTATTTCGGGGTTTGGTGACAACGCGGCAGTCGTTATCAACCAAGAGGGAAAATCCTAGAGGAACTAGAGTCTTCGGTCCAGTAGCTAGGGAATTAAGGGAATATGATTTTGCAAAAATAGTCTCACTGGCCCCTGAAGTATTATAGAAAATAGGGAATGGAATACGTGGGAATGGGGAGTCACTCTTCGACTGGGACATACTTTTTTCCATTTCCACGGGGGAATATATACTCCTTCAAGAAATCCGGAATCTTCGGGTAGTTCGGAGAAGCAAAATGTAGAAAGGGGGGGGGGAGATTGGTAACATGGGGTGGGGGGGGGCGGAATCTCTCCCGCAGCTACATCCCGATTCTCTTTCGACTCGGTAGCAATAGTAGCAGCAGCGTCAACAACGGAATCTACCTATAACCTAAAAACTCTTATTGAGGGATGGGAATTCGGTGTAGGATATTGACACGAACAATATACCCCCGATGGGGTCGGTAGTGAGGTAGTGATAGCAGAAAGATTAGGATTCATCCTAGACTCAATAACTGATGATTGATATTTCACGAGTAACGATACCATTTCTACCATGATTACTCCCCCGTGAAATGCGAATGCAAGGAGAAAGGCGACAGTCCAACTACCTGCCACTGGTATTACTAGAGGTATTGCACGAATCTTATTGGAGGAGGGTTCTGTGAAAGATACTGCGGAACATAGAGAAAAAATGAAGGATTTTCTGGATGTGACCTTGAAATATTAAGGCAGAGGGAGAAAACCATGTGTCACAACTCTCAAACGTATCAGCAAACCTGGCTTGAGAATCTATTTTGACCATCGAGGAATTCCGAAAGTATTAGGCGGCATGGGAATTGTAATTCTACCAACATCTCAAGGACTTATGACGGATCGAGAGGCCCGACGAAGGGAATTGGGGGGGAAATCCTGTGTTACATTTGGTAGTTAATGCAGTTACCGTATAAATCTGCTACCACCTTCTTCCTAAAATTACTAGGAGTGGGGAATAAACTAGTATCATTCTTGACAGGATCCGTTAGTGATACAGGGGGGGTATCTCTTCCAAATGGTGGTGAAACAAAATCTGATTGACGTGGAAGGTACAGTCACGGAATCGCTTCCTAATGCCATGTCTTGAGTATGTTCGGATAATGGATGCCAAGTCTTAACTCTATATCGGGAAGAATCCGACGTAACTACATAAGAATACTACCAGGGATAGAGTGAGGGTCCAATTGAGTCCCTATGATCTTACTAAAGGCTGCATCACTTATCGTCTCAGGAATAGACAAGCGAATGGCACTTAGTAGCAACTTCTGCTACCGAAAAGTCATTTATTTATAATCATTCACACAATCATTCGGGATCGAAGGACGAGGGAAATAGGGCTTGTCTAATCTTTCATAAGATTCACCAGATTCGGGGGTTATAGATATGAAATTCGTGCTCCCGTTCGTAAGATACGTGAGAAACGTCGACTGATTCGTAGACGAAGACGAATCATGGTAATCCGTTCCAATCCGAAGCACAAGCAGAAGCAAGGATAATAAATGGAATACGGACTAGATAGGAGGAGAAATATTACCTAGTTGTAGTTCGTTTGTCGCAGATAATTAGTAAGTTATGCCAGCAGCACGAAAGGATTCGTTCACGAAAGGGAAAACGTAGAATACCAAAAGGAGTTACACACATTCAAGCAAGTTTTAAATAATACCATTGTTACCGCTACGGATGTTTGAGGACAAGTCGTTTTCGTGGTGTTCCGCTGGTGTATGCGGATTCAGGGGTGCGAGGAAAGGTACACCATTTGCTGCTCAGACTGCGACGGAAGGTGCCATTCGTACTTCGATTGATCAGGGTAAGAAGGCAGGCGGAAGTAATGATAAGCGGACCCGGACCGGGAAGAGATACGGCTTCGAGGGCTATTCGTAGAAGTGGTATAATTCTCAGTTTCGTGCGTGATGTGACCCCGATGCCGCATAATGGATGTAGACCCCCCAAGAAAAGGCTTGTCTAGTTTCCGACTATCAACTGCTTTGAATAAAGAGGGACCCAATTACGATTCAAGATGAAATACCAATCTCTACTCAGGCGATTCAAATGGAAATGCATTGAATCCAGGATGGAAAGTAAGCGTCTTCATTATGGTTGTCTTGTTATACCTCCCCCCAAGAGAGGCCAAGTTAATACTGTGGGAATCGCTATGTGTAGAGCTTTACCTGGAGAGGTGGAAGGAACGAGTATAACACATCGAAATCCGAAGGCATGAAGCATGAGTATTCCACAATAACGGGCATTTGAGAAACAATACACGACTTTCAGTTAATTTTGAAAGAAATTGTACCTCAAAGCGATTCTAATGATGTTTAAAAAGCATTTCCATCGATTCATGGTCCTAAGAAGGTGACAGCTGGTGACATATCATTCCCGCCGTCTGTTAAAGCGATTGATGAGTCGCAACATATAGCTACCACTACCCAATCAATGTCCGTGAATGTAGAGTCGAAGATCGGGAGCGGGTCGTGGATATTGCGTACAAGATCCGAAGCTGTGTGAAGATGGGGAATTTCCCATTGATGCTGTATCTATGTCTGTTTGAAAATGTAAATCATAGCATTCACCTATTTGGAAATGGTAGAGAGATACAAGAAATACCATTCATGGAGATATGGACCAATGGTGGTTTGACTCCGAATGAGGCACCTTGCGAAGCGTCTAGAAATTCAACAATTTATTCATTCCTTTTCCACATATGGGGGACAAATAATACTTCTTCTACTGGAGGTGGCGAGGATTCTTCCAATCCGACGGACTTTTCTTATCCTCCAAACGATATGGATGAATCGACGCGAGAGTTTGTGCTTAAACATACATTCATTGATCAACTAGAATTGCTGTTAAGACTTATAACTGTCTTAAACGAGTTGGTATACGTACGATCTGGGACCCACTGAATTACAGTCAGGAAGATTTAGAGAAAATCAAGAACTTTGGAAGAAAATCTGTAGATTAAGTATTGAAAACTTTATGGGAACGTTTCGATATAGAATTACCCAAGAACAAATCGTATGTTGATTGGAAAAAGATGGGTAAATACTCAAATATATTTTACCTAGTTCCCAACCCATTCCTCATTCTAACCCTTAGGGGGTAAACCGAAACCCAGTGGAGGATCGGTATCGGTAAGAATCGGGTAGACGAGTTAACTTTGTTTGTTTTATCACGCCACGGGAGGAGGGGACAGTTAGTTATCTGACTGGATCTGGGGGGGTCTTGGATCGAAACGATCCAACCCCAGATCGACCTATTTACCACATGGAGGATCGGCTTTTTTTTGGTGCCAGATCGATCCTAAGTCCCAAAGTTGAAGATCCATCGATGGGTAAAGCTGCTCCGATGCCTAACCGAATAGCTACTGCAGTACCAATCGGAGAAACCGTTGTAGCTACTGAACGTCGAAATGGATTCTGAAATTTATTCAAAAAGGCACGGTCAACGAACCTGCGGTTACCGACGCCATCAAAGGGGACACCCAATGATTTATTAGGAACGTACGGAGTATTTGAAACACGGAAAGAAATACCAGTCGGGTAGTATCTCTAGGGGAGGTTGCAAAGGGATTCGCTGGTTCACCGATTCATCGATGGTTCTAGAACTGCCAAACCTACGGTACATGCAAGGTTCCTAAGATTACTACGGGAAATATATATAAGAGATCGTTGGGCCAAGCAGGTTCTCCGTAGTAGTTGTGTCCCATACCCTTGGCTAGTTTTGGCTCTTAAAACAGGATCACTCGGTCAGGTTTTTTTTGTTATTGGGATAGGACTTCTCACTCCCCCGGTAGAATCGGACGTGGAGATTTCTTATCAGCCGGCTCAAGCAAATCCTCGAATATTTCCGTTTACAAATTCCCAGTGGGAACCGGAGGAGTCGTAACTTCATAATAATCTCTGATACTTCCCGAAGCGAGAACCCTTGAAAACGGAGAGTTATTCTACGGAATAGCTTATTATCCGAGGTGAGCTTAAGAAATTTCTCCTCAAGAAGCTTCTTGGATGATCTCGTATCCCACACACGCGTCGTATCTACCCACAGATACGAGACTCTTGAGAAACAGTACCTGTGCGGGATCTTAACTTGTACAACTTCGGCTTCCTCTTCCCCCGGATCGTTCTCTTACTCCGACGGTTGGTTCTCCGCATCGTACCAAATGCAGAGGAAGTGGATGCATTTGAAAACCATATGTTTGAAGGGTGAAACTGCCTGTGGACTCGGGTATGCATGGGATTAGACGGAGCCTTAAGGATGAGTTCGACCATAGGAAGCATTCCCCAAAACACCTCATAGGAAGGGAAGTGTTTTCATATCCAAGTTTTAAACCCCATTTATGAGGTTGGGGAGAGTTGGAGCGGAGACACATACTTTTAGTGTGGCAGCATTCGGTATAAGATCTGGCATAGCCTATGTTTCGATACAAGTCACACACTCCCATAATCCGATCTTCCGCCTCCAGACACTTCAATTCATTTCCCTCGACAATTCGAGATAGGAATTCGGTCCACTAAGGAGTCTTCTATTTCTCTTGGTGAGAAAGACTAGTGGCAAGGAAAAAATAACCCCTCATCTTGTAGATTGGGGTCCTCCCGCGGATAGATCAATCAATACCACCCATCCGCTGGATTATAGATTTTCATTACAAGGGACCCGAAATGCCTTGTTTACGGATCATCGGGGAAGTGCATTAGCATAGAAACAGCTGTGAGAGGCGGTGAGACGAAAGTGTGTGAACTATAGAAACGAGTCAATGTAGATTGACCTACACTAACACTTCCTCGTAGTAGCTCCACCAACGGAGATCCTATTAGAGGAATGGCTTCCGGTACGCCGGTTACAATCTTAACTGCCCAGTAACCGATTTGGTCCCGAGGCAAGGAATATCCGGTTACACCAGAAGATACAGTTGGTACGGCTAGAATTACACCAGTAACCCAAGTTAATTCACGAGGTTTTTTGAACCCTCCTGTGAGATAGACACGAAATACGTGTGGAATCATCATTGAAACCGTCGTACTTGCTGACCATCAATGAACAGATCGAATTAGCCATCCAGAATTCACTTCGGTCAGTATATATTGAACTGAGGAAAAAGCTTCTGTAACGGTCGGACGATAGTGAGAAGTCGTGGCGGAACCAGTAGCTACCTGAACCAAAAACGAGTCGATGTGATTCCCCCAAGCGATGAAAAATGTTCACATGAGGAGGAACATATTTACTGGTAATGTCATCAGCAATCGCCTAAATCTCAAGACACTCTTCGAACCAATCGTATACTTTATCAAGATAGGCGGCTTCTACGACCCCCCCCCATACAAACTGTACGTGAGTATTCAACCTCATACGGCTTAAACGAAAACGTCTGAGTAACCCTCCGTTCTACTACTAATCACTTCGTGTGGCGAAATATATTGATCGGACACATTCCGATCCGTGGGAAGGAGAAGGTGAGTTGACTAGTGAAAGATTCCGTCGGAATTTTGCTTTAATCTCGTGTCGGCTTTTGGCCATGGGAGGAAATAAGGACTCCAGCGTCTCGAGGAATCTCTTCGTCTTATCGTTAGGTTTATCCGGGGGAATAACCGAGATAAATAAATGGATAGAGTTTCTATCGTTTCAATGTCAATATCTGGATATCTGTGAACCTTAGATCCCCACTACACTCCGACGAATCCCCTCATTACTAGGTACGAAGATTGAATGGGTGGCAATTCTTCCTCGTTAACATCTTGTGGAACGAAGCGGTTAGTGTTTCGAAGCAGAGACGCAATCAAGTATGAGTAGTTATTCTCAATTCTCAAATACGGAAGTGTTATATCAAACATATGATTAATAGCTACCTCGGTTTATAAATAAGAGGTTGGATCTTCTATTCGACGTTGGGTGACAATCCTGTGGCGAAGTCTGAGTGGTAGATTCATACGAATTAATCATAGTTCAGACATTATTGATTAATATATTAACCCTTGCGCTTTGGATGCTAATCACCCGACCGCTATCCAGCAAGATAATAATACCTCCCCTATAGGAAATAGATCGTCTATCTATTGAACCAGATTGACTGTAACGAGTCACACACCCGTATTATCAAGATCCTTGGAAGTTTGAGTTACGCGGTTCAACTACCCCTCCGCGGGAGGGATTTCCTACCGCTCCCCAGCTATGATGGCTGGGGGAGCTCGGAATAACAATCCGGTCTTTTTTTACCAACTTATCGGGATACCATCCAGTAAGACGGAGGAGTTATATATTTCCGGGATGGTGACTGGGAATACTGCAAATAGAGCCATGAAGAATCCCATCGGGGAGAGTAGTCCCCCAACCAGGAGCAACTTTACCATATTCCGAATTGAGTGGTTTTTAAAGAGATTCCCAAACCACTAATCTTAGGTTTGCCTTTTGGGGTGTCATCGATAATCTTCGTAGCCGTATAACTTATTCGATTGATTGAGAGTTGATAACTTTATATGCTATTATACTGAAAACGAACCATCACTGTTTTGGATTACCTAGCAACGGAAACTGCAACTCTGGTCGCTATCTCTATATCTCGCCCACCCGTCAGTTTTACCGGCTATGCTTTGTATACCGCTTCTGGTCAACCCTCCGCGGAGCTTAGAGATCCCTTCGAAGAACATGAGGACTGATTAGACTGGGGGACCTTCCTATAGTAACGAAGGAAGGTCTCTTATTCTCCCCCCCTCCCTGTGCTTTTGGTGCTTCTGGCGCTTCCGCTCGTGGAAGAGGGATACTCGCGCGGGAGAGATAGCTGTTTCTCCAGGAAGTTAAGTATCATTTCTTCCCCTTACTAAGGATCCTGGGTGGCTCTCGGAAGAATATGGCAAAAAATATTATACCTAGAGTGGCTACCGGTAGAAATGTATAAACCAATGCTTCCGTGGATTCGGTCGTGGAATGGGATTTCGGGGATGACTTTCGCACTAATTTGTAAATTCCTTAGTATTTTCTTCGTGTTTCTCCAACGGCACCCACTAACTTCCTTCCCCCCAGGCCCGAACCACTCAACCGGACCAAGTGGTTAAATTACCTGGGTGTATCTGCGATAGGGAGTGGTTGCTACAAATAATTTCATTGATTAAATACCCGAATCTGGGAATTGGGATGGACAAAGAGAAGATCTCTCAAACGATTCGTCTCTTGGTACTTGGATCCCCCAACTTCTGGAATGCTCCAAATTCGACTTGAGAATCTAAGTCGGGATCGATACCGGCGAACACGTCTCTGAACAAGGTTCTAGCACCGTGCCAGATGTGTCCGAGGAAGAGAATAAGAGCAGGCGTGGCATGACCAAAAGTAAACCGACCTCGAGGACTACTACGAAAGACACCGTCCGATTTCAAAGTGGCACGATCAAATTCAGAGATCTCGCCTGATTAGGCACGTCTAGCATATTTCTTCACCGTAGCGGGGTCGCTGAAACTAGTTCCATCTAGTTCACCACCATGAGATTCGACAGTTACACCTACTTGTTCAACACTGTATTTTGATTCCGCCCGTCTGAATGGAACATCCGCCCTTACGATGCCTTCCCCGTCGACCAGGACCACCGGGAATGTCTCGAAGAAGGTGGGCATACGGCGCACAAGTAACTCATGACCTTCCTTATCCTTGAAGACGGCGTGCCCTAACCAACCGACAGCTATTCCGTCACCGTTGTCCATAGCACCTGCTCTGAACAATCCACCCTTGGCTGGGTTATTACCAATATAATCATGAAAAGCTGATTTCTCGGGAATTTTGGACCACGCTTCCGATAAACCAGAATTTTCAGCTTTGCTAGCACGGATCCGCCGATCTATCTCTTGCTGAAAATATCCCTGATCCCATTGGTAACGGGTGGGACCAAATAACTCGATTGGAGTGGCGGCGGAGCCGTACCACATAGTCCCAGAAACTACGAAGGCGGCGAAGGAAACGGCAGCGATACTGCTGGACGAAACGGTTTCAACATTCCCCATGCGTAGGGCCTTGTATAACCGTTGGGGGGGACGAACACTAGGATGAAATGGACCGGCTAGTATACCTAAAATACCTGCTGCGATATGGTGAGAAGCTATTCCTCCCGGAGTGAAGGGATCGAAACCCTCAGCTCCCCGAGCCGGATCCACAGGTTGTACTTTACCGGTTAATCCATAGGGGTCCGATACCCAGATACCGGGCCCAAATAAACCAGTTACGTGAAATGCTCCAAAAGCAAAGCGAAGTACTCCTGATAAGAATGAATGAATTCCAAAAATTTTGGGTAGATCGAGGGATGGTTTTCCCGTGCGTTCGTCGCGAAACAAATCCAGGTCCCAATGGACCCGATGCCGGATAGCAGCTAGAAATAATAAACCGGATGGGATAATATGAGCTGCAGCTACACCTTCATAACTCCAGATACCTGCGTCAGTTACGGTATCTCCGGTAATGCTCCAACCCCCCCATGACTTCGTTATTCCGATACGGGTCATGAATGGGATGACGAACATACCCTGTCTCCGCATCGGATCAAGAACAGGATCAGATGGGTCGAAAACCGCTAATTCATACAGAGCCATTGAACCAGCCCAACCAGAGACCGGAGCCGTATGCATTAGATGTACAGAAATTAAGCGACCGGGATCATTTAGTACAACAGTATGAACGCGATACCGAGGCAAACCCGTTGGAAACCCCTTTGTTGAAAATGAATGGACACTACGTGACTTTCTCGCGTCGGAAGCCTGCGCTATAAAGAAGTGGAAGAGACTCTCTTCAATCCTGAATGGAGATCCCACTTGGAATGATACGTGTAAATACATTGGTGTATAGGCGGACGTATCGGTGTGGGGAGCCGAGAATCCCCCCCTCCTAGCGGAGGGAAAGACATAGATATTTTAGCATTTACATCTTTTACGCAACAACGTAGAGATTGGTCCCATCTATCTCGCGGGAAATATTCCACCACCAATCAGATCTCGGATCCCTCGGCTATGTACCACGGATTCCACGAGTAGACGCCTCAAGAGATGCAAATTCATTCCGACTAGACATGTTATAATACAACACAAGCCTCCACTTCCATCGGGTGTTACGCTTTCGTTTAAGAGACAACTACAACTTACTACCGGTTTCCGTATGCCAATTGGTGTTCCGAAGGTGCCCTTTCGTCTACCTGGGGAAGAGGATGCGGTTCGGATTGACGTATAGTGCGACTCGTTAGACATATCGAGTTGTATGGAGCTACTCCCCATCATTTCTCATCCGAGCGATGTGTCTCTATCTCACTCAGACTGATTCTTTGGTAGTCGAACGCGTGAGACTGGAACGAAAGATTCGATAAAAGATCCATCAATCGTCGGAATCCATGGCTAGTTGGAACTAACAGATTCGCCAGGCTTCGGTCGCTAAATCCCGCGAGTCGATGATGACAAGGATAACCACAAGATTGAATGGGACTTGAATTAGTCAGTGAGTCGGGGTGGGGTGCGGGATCTGAAAGATGGAGTGGGGAAAGAGGAAATGAAACTATTTGTTCTACATGTACAAATAATGATCGGATTTATATCTCCCCGAAGTAGAAAATGAGCCTAAAGATTCTTTTGAGAGGGACTCAATTATGAACAAGAAAACATTGGTGGGAGGGGGGGGTGTACCCCCCCCCCCACCAATTGAGATATGGTTCAAGATGTTTGGGAGACCGAAGAGACGAACCTGAACCATAAATGGAATACTGGAAAATGGATTAGATTGGGAGGGTGAAAGAGGTTTTCATTAACGGTGATACATGAAGTATCTCTTCCTAAGGGATGTAGAACCTGTTTTGCTCCTTCTCGTACCGGACCCATGCTGGTATACCGGAACCACTGGAGCCGTATGCTTCTAACGATGCTCGTACGGTTCCGGAGGAGGGGGGCGCGGAGACCTATCCTGATCAACCGTCTCTATCGAGAGAGGCTTCTTTTTTTGGGTCAGCAAGTGGATGACGAGATTGCAAATCAACCGATTGGTATCATGATGTACTTGAATGGGGAGGACGAAACCAAGGATACGTATTTGTATACAAACTTTCCCGGTGGGGCAGTATTATCAGGAATATCTGTTTATGAGCTACGCAATTTGTTGTACCGGATGCACATACCATTTGCATGGGATTAGCCGCTTCAATGGGATCTTCCATTTCAACCGGAGGAGAGATAACCAAACGTATAGCACTGCCTCACGCTTGGCGCCAATGATTTGTATGGGTCGAAACTATGCCTCCGCCCGATTGCGGTAATAATAGCATGGCACTTAAAACTTGGTGGAATTCTAGGTATGTGTGCAAGGACCGAAGTAGTGAAGCACCGAGATAGTGAAGTGAGTCAGGAAATTCTTCGGTAGGGATTCACCACCAGTAAGTGCATCTACTCTAGAGTCGCAGAAATCCTGGGGTGAGGGATGAATCCCTACAATTTATCCCGAATCGAAGGATCTTGATTCTATCTCCCGTAGAGAATATCCATATAAAACCTTGGGATTGCTGGAGGGATGAAGCAACGGAACCACCATAGTACTTTCTGGTAAGAAAGGGTGGTATATGTAATTTCTAAGAAGCTGGCTCTGGATAAGAGATAAGAACCCCACCCGATTTCTGGAATTGGGATTCTTCCACTTGCAAAATATTTGGTAGTCAGACACGGAGCCGTATGCAGAAGGAGCTGCCCCGTACGGTTGTCTTCGGATTGAATTGCAACGATACTGAATCAGGGTTATGATTCATCAACCTGCGAGTTCCCATTATGATGGACAGGCGGGTGAATGTATTATGGAAGCAGAAGAAGTATCGAAACCTTGTGATTGTATTACTAGGGTTCATGTATAAAGAACCGGCAAACCTTTTATGGGATGATCTCCGAAGACATGGAAAGAGACGTTTTTACGTCAGCGAAAGAAGCCGAAAATCATGGTATTGTAGATCCCGTAGCATCAGAAAACTCTCCAGATTCAAGATTAATTTAGTAACTTCTACTGCTTGGTGGGGAATGTCCGGGACTCACGAGGAGTCTCCCGATATGAACAGGGGAGATCCCTACATTCCGGTACTTTAGGAATCGATACTATTTGGGTGTGGGTATTTACCAAATGTCATTCACGAATATTGATTTGCGGGGGGGGGGGGGAGGAGCAACACCCAATTCCTCCTCCTCCCAGGTTTATGACTTGTGTGAATCACCGCTATCTCCCCCACTTATTCCATCTCCCATATTTTCTATATGAGGTTGCCCGGGAGATAAGGATTCTACCAACTCAATGATTGAGGTGTCCTCCATGGTTAGGAATAGTCCGAACCCCAAAACCCTGCATCTTTTGGATATGCCAACCAATCAACAACATATTAGGAACGCAAGACAACCAATGGAGATTGGAACAAAATCCCCTGCCCTTCGGGGGTGCCCCCAACGCAGAGGGGTATGTACCAGGGTGTATGTGCGACACGTTTGAATCTAAACCAAATGATATTGGGGGGTCGGTGTCGCAGCAAGATCCCTTCACTGTAATTAGGCAAAGATCCGTCATCTATATCCTTTACTGAGAGACGAAAATTCATAGTTCTGATTGGTGCAAATCAATCATCTTAGTGTGAGATGAGAAGCAACTTATCAGTGATACTAAAAAAATCACTAAGCGACGTGGGGATGAGGATATCGATTCCCATATCTCTGCTGGAATCCCTGCAATGGCGGTAGCGTTGCTTTGGGTCAACCATCCAGCCAACTACCGAAGTGAAATACCGTTACTATACAAATAAGTCTTTCTAGGATGAAACTCTTACCTGATCTCTCAAGTCTTGAGTGGAGCCGGGATTGGAAACTATACGACTTACCAACAGTAATTCCATTTCCCCCGTCATCGGGAATCATAGGCTCCGGTGTATAGGAAGGACCCAACTGTCGAGGAAGATACTACGGAAACTTTGAATCCATAACTCCCTCTGGTGCAACTTCTTTATCAAGAGGCATCTGATCTCGGGGATTTGTGGACGGGAAGGTTAAGGTAGCAAAAGCCATTGGAATCATTTATTTTTCTACGTCAGATAGGAAAGTCTCTTGCGGGAATTGTTCTTTCAAAAGAATTAAGTGACCAGATTCAGATTCTATTTCAACTATTTTCTGATCCTACTAATCCGAATAATTCGGATATCAGGAGTGCGGGAATTGAGAGTTTTGGTGTGCCACCGCGACCGTGCATGCCACCAGATCTACACTTAGCAATTCCGTCTTCTTGCTAGAAGGATGCATCCAGACGGTTCCGATGATATGAGAGAGGTGGGATTCATTCGGGACTGAAGGGGGGGGGGGGGGGTTGTATCACCAGTGTGACAGACAGAGTCCCCAAAGAATAATTTTGATATTTTGTGAGGGTAAACACTCAACGACTAGGGTAAAACGCGGATCTGTGGCTCGGAAACGTCGCAAAAGTATTCCTGAAATTACATCTGGATTTAGGGGAGCTCATTCAAAGCTATTTAGAACGGCGAATCAACAGGAAATGAAAGCATTGGCTTCTGCTTATCGAGATAGGAGTAATCGAAAGAGAGAAATTTGTCGCTTACGGATTGCCCGGATCAATGCAGCAGCACGAGGGAATGGAATTTCTCATAATAGGATGATTCACAATTTATATGAAAATCGAGTTTATCTGAATCGCAAAATACCTGCATAGATAGCTATCCTAGATACTCACTGTTTTTCCGAGATTGCACAACTACCAGTATACGAATCTACTGGTTGAAAATAAGAAACCTCTCCGGATATTGTCTCCCGGAGAGGCGGAACGGACGGTAGTAAACTACAAATATTCCACCCGGAGTATTGGTTCCGACTCCTATTCATTTCTCCATTTAGGGTTAATAGGATCGAGTAGTCGGTTGAATGCCAAATCTTTCAAACTAGAACTTAATTGTCTAGTCGCTAGCAATGCAAGGTCTAATTCTCGTTATTCGAGAACGGTGGCAAAGCTAAAATACGAGCTCTTTTGATTGCGACAGCTATTGAGTGCTGTTGTTTCGGGGTCAACCTACTCATTCATCTGGGTGAAATCCTTCCCTGTTCACTTACAAATCGACGGAGTAAACTTATATTTCTGTAGTCAATAATCTCGTCGGATCGGATGGATGGAGAACGTCTACGCGAAGACTGCTTAGATTTATTCGTGATACCTTTCATGACATTTCCGAAAACTATTGATTATTTTCCAGTTGATTAGAAACAGATCACTTATTTCTTCGACTCTTTGTGAATGGTATGTTTGTAGCAGCAGGGACAGTATCTCCTCGATTCCAATCAAGTAGGTGTATTGCGACGATTCTTACGCGTAGTATATCGAAAAATACCTAGAGATTTGTCGTCAGTCCCTTTTCGGGTGCAACTTGTGCATTCCAAAGCAATAGTTACTCTCGCATCTCTACTTTTAGCCATAGGATTCATTGAAATAAGTGAAGGAAATGGGGGAGGAGTGGATGGGAAGATACCGTCTCAGTAATAAATCATTAATAGAATTCCCGATTTATCGATTTCCAGTAATGAATGGATCGCTCACTGCTCCCCTCACGGAAATCGATCTATTTCTCCCACCTTACTTTTGTTTTGCTCAACCCCCGCCTCCCCCCGACTAGAGAAATGGAAATATCAAGGCATCTGGAAAGAATCGATTTATTTCTATTAGTAAACCGGCTAGCAGCCCAAACCATATCGTAGCCAACACGGGGGCCGTGGAAAGATAAATTTTTACATCTTGCATTGTGAATTCTCCTTCGTTTTTCAATCGACTAGGAAGATGATGTGTCTCTTCCAGTATTTTTACCACGACCAACCCCAGTAAGGGAATCGGATTCTTCCGGTCTGGGAATGATTCGGAGGCGACATCCTCTCGGGACATGGTTACTTCTTAAGTGGGTAGTCAAGTTCTGTGGCTATCAGTTATAATTACTTGGATCACGCGTCTCAATACCGAGAATGCCAGTCGGAGATCGAGACCAATAGGGATGTAGCGCAGTTTGGTAGCGCATTTGTTTTGGGTACAAAATGTCGCAGGTTCAAATCCTGTCATCCCTATTGTTCCCCGTACATCCCAAAATGATATTGGTGAGAAATTGGTGACAAGAGAAATCCATCTGGGTAGATTGTTTGTGTTATTCAACTGATTCCCCCACAAGAGACATTCCATTTATCTTCCTCTCTCCTGGTCGGTGAAAGAACCACTCCGATTAAGAGTCTGATTCTATTCCCGTGTCCGGATGTCCGCAGATTCTGATTAGAATGGAAACTGGCTTACGTGGGGAATGGAGCGCCCTTAGTTCAGTTCGGTAGAACGCAGGTCTCCAAAACCTGATGTCGTAGGTTCAAATCCTACAGGGCGTGTTTCTCCGACTCAAGTCGGTATCAGCTGGTTCGACCAATACCCACACATACTAAGAATTTGCATTTCCCGATCCCTCTGGATTACCAGAGAGATCTTAGGAATGGGAGAAGGATATGGCAAATGAGTCTCCGTCTTCTACCGAATATCTAGTTGGTCGCCACGTCGATATTGCAAATATGCAGTTACAAATAATCCAGCTAGAGTTATTGGGATCAAACCCAACACAATTCCGGATAGCAGTGCTTCAACCATTTGGGTTCACATACATTTAGTACAAATACTTACCGAAAAAGATTCAGGTATTAATTGGTAATAGATGATTGGTAAGTGCGGCGGATCAGTAAGTGCTAATGGGCACTCCTCGTTCCTTCTAAGCTGATACTCTTGTATCATATAAGCCGGATCTTATTCAATCCAACAAATAATACTGAAGTTGAGATTGGTGCGGACGATAGAAAAGCGAAGTGACTCGGTGGAGTAAGCATAGATTTAAGTACCAAATTGATTTAGCAGATAGGTTAGTAGAAAAATAATTGGTTACTCGGAACTATCGAAAGGGGATTCGAAGCTTGGTAGACATATGAGAGCAGTTTATCCGACGAGAAGATCGCGTTTCAGAAGCTGGGAATGGGATCGACAGTTCATCGAAATATCTCCAACCTCTGAATGAGTGGGAGGAATCGAATCTTCCCAGAAAGAGGAACAAGACAAGATTGGATATTAATATCTCAATTATATGTATCAGATACCCCTACATGACCAGGTTCCCCCGAGTTCTCGATGGAGAATCCTATAGTTCTAATGGCAGGATTTGATACGGAAGTCATTCGAAAGAAACTTAGACGTGGTGGGTTAACCACGCGCGTTGAGACTCACCGGAAGCATCGGAACCTCCAATTGAACAATCGGGGAAAAAAAAAGAATCATATTCTTTCCATAGGTTCTCCTAAAACGCGGAGAAAATACTGATAGATTTGTATACTCGGGGGGGAGGGGGGGAATTACGGTTTCTCCGCTCGGTTTATTTACAACTCGTTTATTTATCCGGCGAAATAAGAGGAATATTGCTGCTTCGAGGGGGGGCTAGCTATACTAATCCAGTATGTTTCGGGTATACCCTCGGTATAATAATGACAACTTAACGGGGATCGCTCAGGTATACCGGTAGATTCTCCATCTACTGGTACTCACACCTCTCGGCAAGCAATCCTCCTTAATCCCGCAGGGATATACGGAGCTGAACATGTCTGGGAATACGGGAGAACGTCCTTCTGCTGACATTATTACTAGTATTCGATACTGGGTCATCCATAGCATTACTATACCTTCTCCGTCTATTGCAGGTTGGTTATTCGTCAGTACAGGTTTGGCTTACGACGTTTCTGGAAGTCCCCGCCCAAATGAATATTTTACGGAGAGCCGACAAGAAGTTCCTTTAGTAACTGGCCGCTTCGATTCGCTGGAACAAGCTGATGCATTTACTAGATCTCAGGAGGTACCAACGACTCCAGATAGAACTTATCCGATTTTCACCGTTAGGTGGCTAGCCGTCCACGGACTAGCTGTACCTACAGTTTTTTTTCCAGGCTCTATATCGGCAATGCAATTCATTCAGCGATAATCCCTATATAAGCTATAAATCCACGACGCAACCGAACCCGAATAAACAGAGTGTGGAATTGAATCGTACAAGCCTTTATCGGGGACTCTTATTGATCTTCGTACTTGCCGTCTCATTTTCCAACTACTTCTTCAATTAGAAACTGAAGAGATTTGATAACCCCAATTGGGAAAAACTAAGACCTGATTTATTTGTGACTGTTCGTGTCTCGAGTCGTGACTAAATAATGAAATCAAAAAGGGAGGGGGGTGGGACAAATGGCCAATACCACTGGAAGGATTCCTCTGTGGCTTATAGGTACCGTAGCTGGTATACTCGTGATAGGTCTACTGGGAATATTCTTTCATGGAGCCTATTCGGGATTGGGATCATCCCTCTGAGAATGAATAAGCATTGGGAAATTCTTCCTACTCGCAGGTGAAAAGATGTGCCGGATCCCGGGGGTTCATAGGTCCGGAAACGGGTCAACCCCCTCTTCCGGAGTCTGTTCTACTGCTCCGGGTGCGACAACCCCCCAGCTGTATATGCTACTCCGCCTCAGCAGAGTCAAATTCTGGTACCGTACTCGGGTGAGTAGGTTATTCGATCGATTCTCTCCCGAAGAATCGATCGCAATTGGATGAAGGGGCGGTAATTATTGCAATCATTTGATAAGTATGGGACAGATTCCTACCGGGATTGGGAGGGTGCATATGCTTTTGATAACAAACCAACCCACGAGTCACTCGTCTGATTCTTCGAGAGATCGAGGGATGGGGGGAATCATATCACATTAAATCTCTGGACTCGGGAGGAAGAAGGAAGGACTCGACCTGAGGTTTAAATCCAATTCCAGGTCGATTTCCTCATAGTAAATTGGGGGGAGTACACGGTGGCGGTGGCTCACCCGCCACCACCGATATCGGAATAGAAAAAATAGTTAGCAAAATTGGATATATTTTCTGATACCTGTCGGGGAGACTATTATTGAAAACTTGGTTTCATCACCGAATATGTTTTTGAAGAATTCCAGTTATTCTTACTGCTAACTGGACTCAACCGGCTCCAAATGATACCACAAGAGTTGTACTTATCGCTTCGTTTAGACGTATAGAAGAGGTAGAAATCCAGAATTTGTCTTTGACTCGTCGGATTTACAGTCAATTACCAACCCTTTCCGGATGGTTCACATCCGAAAAGTATGGACTCAGAAATTCATCTCCGCCAATTGGACTTTCTCGAACTGCTTCTTCTTTGACACTGGGAATATCTGGGCCAGAGTAACCGATGCAAGAAAAAGTAGAAGACCTTGAACACGTAATGGATCCTGAAGTACAATCTCTGCCTCTGCTTGACCGAATCCACCCACGTTAGGGTTATTGGTCGATGGTTAATCAGCTTTAATATATTCACCCTCCGAAACGATAAGTTCGGGACCGGGAGGTACAGTATCAACTACTTCACGACCCCCCGATGTCTCTTGGGTAGTGATTTCGTATCCACCCCCCCTCTCCCTACGTGTTATTCTAGTTATCCTTCCCGTCGCCGAAGCGTTGTAAACCGTATTATTGCTTTTACTTCCATCGGGATAGATCTGTCCCCTTCCCCTATTCCCTCCAACATATAGGGGGTATTTTAAAAAGTGTACCTCTTTATCAACGGCAGGATCCGGTGAGAGAATCGGAAATACGATTTCACTATATAGCTTACCCGGAACCGGACCTATTACTATCATGTTCTTTCTATCGGGGCGATAGCTCTGGAACGAAAGTTTACTTAATTTCTCCCTCGCTTCGGTTGGAAGACGATCAGAAGGAGCCAATTCAAACCCTTCGGGTGGGATCGGTACGGCGCCTACATTCAATCCTCCCTTTTTACCATTTGCAAGTACTTATTTTATCTACATATCATAAGGAATCTTAACAACTGCTTCGGACACAGTATTGGGAAGAACAGATTGCGGAACCTCAATATCCACGGGTTTCTTAGCCAAGTGACGATTAGCACATACAATACGTCCAGTTGCTTCTCGTGGATCCTCGTAATTCTATTGCGCAAAAATCGGATATGCATTTGATACGGATGGACGATTCATTCCATCCAGAGTGATCAACATTGGAAATGACAGGGTCAACCACTTCGCCATCCAGTCCTTACTACTTCTCTTTCGCATAGTTCGATTATTAGTATTAGGGTTTCTCACAAATAGATTGTTTCTTGACATCATAGGTAAAATATTACTCCCCTCTTTTGGAGTATTCTGATATCCCGACGATTGCGGGAATTGCAAATTTTTATCCTCCCACTACCCAATACCAGAAGAGGATAATAAAATCCAATTCCTACGAGAAGTGAGTCTACTCCGTTGGATGCAACTGGCAGATACTCGGTGGAGTGATTATCATTCATTCATTGTGTGATAAGTCGCTACGATTGAAGGAGATATACGACTCAAATGGCGAGGAATCCGATATTTGGAGACTGTGTCTGAAATAACCGGGAAGGTTGAGACGAAACAAGAGATTACATATTTGTTGTGAGCGAATCCCAGATGTTCCAGGAGAGAATCTACAACTATTTCCCAACCGTGGGGGGAGTGAAATCCAATACATAAATCCGTTAATGGTGGAGTAGAGAACGCTTTCGTCGTATCATTTAAGCTATAGAATAACTCCCGAATCCAGGAATTTGAAACTGCGAGTCTTTCTTTACCTACTACGAACAAGCAGATCGAGGTGGCAATGCTAATTACGTCGGTTACTAGGTGCGAGATTATCTGGGTGTTTCCCTCGTTACATATTACCACCAATTGAATAGTTTTGTCATACACATCTGTGCCGTAGTCTTGTAATTAGGTATATACAGAGCCTCTCATTGTTTCACCCAACCGGAGTAAGCCTTCTATCTCCTGAAGTCGTTTGAGAGCTACCTCTTCCCGGAAAGAATTAATAAATATTTGTGACTGGAAGGTATTCCACCAATTTCTGATCCGAGGTTCTAGAAACCAATTCTTCAAGACAATTGGAATCGCGGAAGGGAGAAGTAATAGACATCCGATATATTGAATAGGAGCTACTGCTTGATATTTAGCCAATTCAGAATCGTTAAGTACTAATGAACTCGATTGACCCGTCAACTCTGTGTTGAACCTTGATGAAGTACGAGTTATGGACCGTGGCATCAGACTTATAGACTCATAAGCCGTTGTACTACTGGGGGAATCCACTGATTTGCGGACAGAAAATTTATCATTTGAGTTATCATTTATTTGGAGTGACGGAGAAGTTGTGGGACGGTGCCGTGTCCAGGAATCAGGATCATTTGGAGTTGCTTCGATCCGAGCCAATTTCCTATTCATTTGTTCCGTCTTACTCGATTCTCTTGACACATATTTACCCGCAGGAGCCAAAGGATTATCCCCTGGTGGATTTTGCGATAAATCACCAATTATGTTTGGTTTCCTCCCCACCCTGCAGGGATCTAGACGAACCAGTGGAGGCGCTGATTGAAGAGGCAGAGCAACTGGGGGGTGAGATGGAGATGCATCACGGGACCTTTCCTCTGTCGATATTTCTTTCCCACGGGAGGTAGGAGGATAATTCCCGATCAGGAGCAACTGGCGTTGCTTCCTCCTGATAAAGAACTTAAGACTATTCCGAATCTTCGATACAGATATGCTGATCCTACATTCTAAAAGACTCCGATATATAGTAGATAGAGATTTACTAGGTTCTGCATCCGTATGAGCTACCGCAGCCTGTGACGAATCTTCCGTAGATGATATTGTTTCTAGATAATAGGAAGAGTCTTCTCTTACGGATTGTAGTCGCTTACTAGCTTCGTAAGCTCTATCCGGGGAGCGACGTGGGGTATTGTAGAACCACCGGAGGAGTCTCCAACAGTATGATTTCATATATTATTTATATGGTGAGGAGGGGAATTCACGAAGTAAATTACTAAGTGGATGAATCCCCGTAATCGAATCCTCTTTTCTAATTCCCTTCTCTAATCGTCACTATACCATCCTAATTTCCTTCCCTCATCTCATTCGCTTCTTCTAGGAACCTCCGGATCGGTCGAAATATTAGAATCCCTCGATTGATACACGTGAAAAACGAGCAAGTTCAGCAGCTTTTTCTTCTGTTTCTCCCGACGCCGAATCCTCACCAATCCGGGTTAGGGGAATGTCTTGCCGACCCCTCATCTTCAAGTAAAGGACTCGACGAGGATAGAAACCTCCTCGAATTTCCAATTTAACTGCTTGTATATCTCTCATTGCAAATTGGATACAAATACGACGGTTTCCCCCGGGGAAACCCCAGCGAGAAATGGGGAAGATTCCTTCTCATTTATCAAATGAATTGTAGCCGCTACCCACATCCCGAAATATCGTACGCCACGGATAAAATCCAGGGAAGAGACCCGCGATACCATAGAAACACATCACAATACCTTGTGGAATGAAAACAATCTGTCCAGATGGAAGTGTGGGGATTAAATCTTCACCAATATAACTAGAGATTCCAACCGCCGGAAAACCCATTGCGCCACGAACCGGGATACGGGCCCAACACAAATTACTGAATCTACGAGAACCTCTTGGAGAATCTACTCGAAACCATTCGGATTGACGATTCATTAATACTCCCTCCAGAAATTGCCTTGTTGGAATGAATCAGCCGCTTATATTGTTATTGGTCCCACCTCTACCCTACCCCCCCCCCCCCCCCCCGAATAGATGCAGATACAGATACAGCCGATGCTTCGACATCACTTCATTTTGAAAAGGATTCTTGGAAGGGATTCTGTTTCCGAGAAGTTTAGAACATTTTCCACTGTTTTGGTGCGTAGGTGGGGGTCGCTAAGATCTATATGTCTTAGCAACGATGGAACGATCCACGTCTCACTTATCCATAAGGGGAAAGTGAGATATAGATTGAGATGACGTTAAAGATTCCCAAGTGCTAAAACAAGTGCTCAAATAAAATAACCGCCGGTGAAGCTATGTGGAAAGAATATATCCGACCGAATCAAAAGCAAGAGTAGTAGTCGTAATTGATCGATCCTATGGAACAATTTCCGTGAGATAGTGTACAGAACAAGAAATTGTAGAATTTCGTCCCGTTCTATATAAATAAACAGAGATATCATTGTAATTGCCGGAAAGACCGAACCTACTAGGGGTACAGAAATGGAAGGTAAATAGGACGCTGTCGTAATGGAATCACCTCAAGTAAGAAAGATATGACACAGATAGATGTATCTATAATGACATTATATTGTTATTTTTATCTTTTATCCCCCAATGTCTAATAATAGTCTCCTTATCTCACGTAGAAAGGAAGTTTTTATACATTCGATATATCGAGACAGTTACTCGGAAATTGCTACGAAATCCATATTGTTTCCGGTAAGGTATCTGATTCCAGCTCCGATCAACTGACTCAATGAATCTGCAGACATCCGCGGTGTCTACTTCGTCGAATCAGGCGCACAGCAGAGTCCGAAATTATACCGATGGTTAATCTCGATTTCTTACTGAGGTATAATTGCATTGTGGCATAATTTGCATGGCGTGATATCAGAGAAGGATAGAAAAGTATTGTTACGACGGTTCGCTGAATAAATTCCTCTCATTGGAGAGGTAGAGAGATTAGTAGGACAACCCCGAATTGATAATTCCTAACTTGATTAATGAGAAGGAGGGAGAGTGATAGAAACGGGGGTTTAACCGAATGGGGGGAAAGGAGGTTCAATTCCTTTTACAAGGAGCTGAAGAATAAAGCTCAGATATCTCACTCGGAACACCTTTTAGAGGATTACGTGGAACAATTGAATCGGGTGATCCATGATCAAATAAAGATTCAGCTACTTGAAAGCCATCGGGTATCTTCTGACGCAGTGTTTGTTCAATCACCCTTTTCCCAGCAAATGCTATGTATGCTTTGGACTCAGCAATAATTACGTCCCCTAACGTACCAGAACTAGCAGTAACACCACCCGTAGTTGGATAGGTAGGAACCGATATATATAATAATCCCTTCTGAACCTGATGTATTTGTGGGACGGGAGGAATCTTAGCCATCTGCATCAGACTCAACGTCCCTTCTTGCGTACGTGCTCCGCCGGAAGCACAGATAATAACTAGTGGAAGGGATTGATCCGTGGCACATTCGATTGAGCGGGTAATCTTTTCACCTACCACAGAACCCATACTTCCCCCCGTGGATTGAAAGTCCGTAACACCAAGCGCAATAGGTGTCCCGTTTAGACATCCCACCCCTGTCTGAACAGCATCAGTTAAACCCGTTCGTTTCTGGGAGTTGATGATGCGACTTCCATGAGAATCCCCGTCAGAGAAACCTGGAACATCTTATGCAGTCATGTCTTCATCCATGGGAATCCAAGTGTCACGATCGATCGGAAGTTCGATTCTTTCTGTACTAGTCATTGGGGGGTGATAGCCGCACTCCTCACAAATATTTTTATTTTGTTTTGGGAATCTCACGTAAAGCATGTTACCGCAGTTGTCACACCGAGTCCACAACCCCCTGTCGGTATCAATGCTTATGTCTCTATTCCTTCCTCTCTCACTCAAAACGTAACCCTTTGTGGCTTTTTCGAGGAAAGCCCCGATCAATCCACCAAATTCGCGTTTATCTTCGAACCGATTTCTCACAGACATAGGAATTTCCTCATTCATTTCTTCTCCTTCGCTTCGGAGGTAAAAACAGTCGATTCTATTAGATTTCATTTCATCAATGAGATAGACACAGAGATGGAGAAATCATTTCTGAACTATCAGGATCAGCGTCTGTTCGGAATAGGCGTCGAATCGAGACTGACTCCGAATCCGATAACTAATTGGCAATTGACTGATCATCTATTTGATCAATCATATGTTAGAACCCCACAAATAATTATCCAATAACACTTCGTGGAAATAGTTGTGTCGTGTACTGAGAGGCACTGAATCATTTCCTTACTACTCGAGTCTCTGCAGCTCGTATTCCACCTCTCCTATGCAAATTGGGGGGGATTCGAACCCCCGTCCCCATGGATCGGAACCATGTGCTCTCATCCGCTGAGCTACCAACTCCGATCCGTGGCATATCGGGAGTATGGAGGGGAATGTTCCTTCTCCCTATACTCCCTGTTCGCCCCACGAATCCTACCGAATGAATGAGATTCCCGAATAGTTACGGAAATTACAATGTATCAATTGTGTCGAATTCAAATTTGATCTGTTTCCATACCTCGCAAGCAGCAGCCAATTCGGGACTCCACTTACTAGCTTCGCGGATAATCTCGTTACCTTCACGAGCAAGATCACGTCCCTCATTACGAGCTTGTACACAAGCCTCCAATGCAACTCGATTAGCTACGGCGCCTGGTGCGTTTCCCCAGGGGTGTCCCAAGGTTCCTCCGCCGAACTGTGAGACAGAATCATCTCCGAAGATTTCAGTTAGAGCGGGCATATGCCAGACATGGATACCTCCCGAGGCTACGGGAAATACACCTGGCATGGATACCCAATCCTGAGTGAAATATATACCACGGCTTCGGTCTTTCTCGATATAATCGTCGCGTAGCAAATCGACGAAACCCAGTGTGACTTCTCGTTCTCCCTCCAGTTTACCCACTACGGTCCCGGCGTGGATATGATCCCCGCCGGACATACGCAATGCTTTGGCTAGGACACGAAAATGGATACCGTGATTTCTCTGTCTATCGATAACAGCATGCATCGCGCGGTGGATATGAAGCAGTAGCCCATTATCTCGACAATAAAAGGCCAAGCTAGTATTTGCAGTGAAGCCTCCCGTCAAATAATCATGCATGACGATGGGTGCTCCCGATTCTCTAGCAAAGACTGCTCTTTTCATCATTTCCTCACACGTACCCGCAGTGGCATTTAGATAATGTCCTTTTATTTCGCCCGTTTCGGCCTGAGCCTTGAAAAGAGCTTCTGCCACAAACAGGAACCGGTCCCTCCAACGCATGAATGGTTGAGAATTTACGTTCTCATCATCCTTCGTAAAATCAAGTCCGCCACGGAGACATTCGTAAACAGCCCTGCCATAGTTTTTAGCAGATAAGCCCAATTTTGGCTTGATTGTACATCCCAGCAAGGGACGACCATATTTGTTCAGTTTATCCCTTTCGACTTGGATACCGTGAGGCGGCCCAATGAAAGTCTTGGAATAAGCAGGAGGAATTCTCAGATCCTCCAAACGTAGAGCTCGTGGGGCTTTAAATCCAAATACGTTACCTACAATGGAAGTGAACATATTGGTGACGGAACCCTCTTCAAATAGATCCAAAGGATAAGCTACATATGCGATATATTGATTCTCTTCCCCAGCAACGGGTTCGATGTCGTAGCATCGACCCTTGTAACGATCGAGACTAGTCAGTCCATCCGTCCACACAGTGGTCCACGTACCTGTGGAAGATTCTGCAGCTACTGCAGCTCCAGCTTCCTCAGGCGGTACCCCGGGTTGCGGAGTCATCCGGAAGGCTGCCAAGATGTCAGTATCTTTGGTCTCATAATCGGGAGTATAGTAAGTTAGTCGATAATCTTTAACACCAGCTTTGAACCCAATACCTGTTTTAGTCTCTGTTTGTGGTGACATGAGTCCCTCCTTACAATTCAATTAGTAAATCCTGCAAGGATGAGATCTGCTCGACATAGATGGAAGAATTCAACGTGAAGCGTGGAATAGGTCCTGATAGATTCGACTCGAGACGTTTGTCGAAACTCTACCTCAAGCATGGGACATTAGTATTTTATAATACGTCCCACATGTAATGCAACTGACTCTGGTTGTTTCGCACGGAAATTGCTTGAAGAATTAGATCGTAATACATCTCGATACATTGACTCGGGAATCTTTTCGTGGTTAGACTGGTCAGTAGAAGCAAAAAAGGGGATTGAATTCGATATCTGGTTCGCTTTGCGAATAGACGGGGGAAAAAAGGGGATTCGACGAATGAGATGTAGCAATCACATCTAACTAGATGGACCAACTCGTGGGTATCGCGCTCTTTTGCCTCCGACCCATATGTGGAGAGGAGGAAATCAAATCCTACAGTACCTGTCACCCATCTGGATGGATCGGAATCGACTTCCGAGGAAGCAAATGATATGTTTGAAAAAGGGGGAGAAGGGTGTGGAACTAGTAACTCCCCACCATCAACCAATTAGCAATGAAATGCCAGATGGTTCTGCCAATTCGACAATCAAATGAAGATAATACACCAAAACAGTTACGAAAACCAGTTCTTCTGCTTTTGGAATTTCTAAATCAGTGGAGAGAAATGTGGGATATATTACCCAGATCATTGGACCAGTATCGGATGTGTCTTTCCCTCCAGGTAAAATGCCCAATATCTACAACTCTTCGATGGTTAAGGGGAAAAACCCGGCGGGTCAAGAGATTAATGTTACTCGTGAGGTGCAACAATTACCGGGTAATAATGAAGTCAGAGCCGTAGCTATGAGTGCTACAGATGGTCTGATGAGAGGTATGGGCGTCGTCGATACAGGAGCTCCTCTCAGTGTTCCTGTTGGTGAAATTACTCCTGGTTGAATCTCTAATGTCCCTGGTGAACCCGTCGATGACTTGGGTCCCGTAGATATTGGTACGACGTCCCCCATTCATAGATCCGCTCCGGCATTTACGCAGTTGGATACTAAATTATCTATATTTGAGACGGGGATTAAAGTCGCGGATCTTTTGGCTCCCTATCGTCGAGGAGGAAAGATTGGATCATTTGGAGGAGCTGGAGTGGGAAAAACGGTTCCTATCACGGAATCAATTAACAACATCGCCAAGGCTCACGGAGGTGTATCTGTATTTGGTGGGGTGGGGGAACGCACCCGTGAGGGTAATGATCTTTACATGGAAACGAAGGAATCGAAAGTTATTAATGAACAAGATATATCAGAATCGAAGGTGGCTCCAGTTCATGGTCAGATGAATGAACCACCAGGAGCTCGTATGAGAGTTGGTTCAACTGCTCTGACAATGGCTGAATATTTCCGAGATGTGAACAAGCAAGATGTCCTTTTATCTATCGACAACATATTTCGTTTTGTCCAAGCAGGATCAGAAGTTTCTGCTTTATTGGGTAGAATGCCTTCCGCCGTGGGTCATCAACCAACTCTTAGTACAGAAACGGGATCCCCACAAGAGAGAATTACTTCTACCAAGGAAGGATCGATAACTTCTATTCAAGCTGTTTATGTACCTGCAGATGATTCGACTGACCCAGCTCCTGCTACAACATTTGCACACCCAGATGCTACCACTGTGCTTTCGAGAGGACTAGCAGCTAAAGGTATTTATCCGGCTGTAGATCCCTTGGATTCGACTTCAACCATGTTACAACCCTGGATTGTGGGTGAAGAGCATTACGAAACCGCACAAGGGGTTAAACAGACTTTACAGCGTTATAAGGAATTGCAAGATATTATAGCTATTCCCGGACTGGATGAATCGTCAGAAGAGGACCGTCTAACGGTAGCTCGGGCTCGGAAGATAGAACGTTTCTTATCACAACCCTTCCTCGTAGCAGAAGTATTTACTGGTTCGCCAGGGAAATATGTTAGTTTAACAGAAACCACTAAGGGATTTCAAATGATTCTTCCTGGAGAATTGGATAATCTCCCTGAACAAGCTTTTCATCTGGTTGGCAACATCGATGAAGCCACCACGAAGGCTGCAACCTTACAAGTGGAGGGTCAATGAAAGGGATGGTACTGAATCTTCGTGTAATGGCTCCTAATCGAACTGTTTGGAATTCTGAGGTTCGAGAAATCGTCCCATCTACGAGTAGTGGCCAGATTGGTGTATTGCCCAATCACGCTCCACTTCTTACAGCTTTGGATATGGGAGTCCCGAAGGTACGTCACGATGGACAGTGGTCCGCAATGGCGTTGATGGGTGGTTTCGCCATGGTAGACAGTAATCAGGTAACAACATCAGTCAACGAAGCAGAACGAGCTACCGAAATTGATCCTGAGGAGGCTCGGGAAGCTCTTCAGACAGCTCAAGCTGACGCAGCTCAAGCCGAAGGCAGAAGGAAAGCTATTGAAGCTAATCTAGCATTTAAAAGAGCTAAGGCGAGATTAGAGGCTTCAAATACTACTCAATCATTCCCACTTTTAGTTGCGCCTGTGAGAAACGACGGGAAAAGCATGATGGGACACACAATGATTTGTTAGTCCCGTAATACTTCGTATCCATCCCAAATATTTGTAGAACTTATTAGGTATCATTTCAAGTATTGTGGTACCTAATGAGTTTTACCTACTATTGGATTCGAACCAATGACTCTCGCCGTATGAAAGCGACACTCCAACCACTGAGTTAAGTAGGCTTCTATTGCTTGTAGTACTCTATTATACCGACCCAGGGAGAGAATTTCAAACAATTAGAACATCAATAAATATTTGATTTTAACGGCAAAAGATGAGTCTCGCCTCCTTCTCGGTTGGTTACCAGCTTGACAGGGATCATCCGATGCATTATACTAATGTAGCCACAGGGCTATAGCTCAACGGTAGAGCACCTCGTTTACACGTGCGCCGATGCTTCTCGGGAAGGGTTCGTCGCTATTCAACCGATCTACGCGGAATATACCGCGTAAGTTACTTATGTCTTACCCTATTGGGAGATGTGGAAGAACAGTAGCATGACGAAGAATCGATCGGAAAAAGGATCGATTTCGGTGGGTTGATATGGTCAGTAGATGATACGTCTAATGCTAAGGGTGGTGGGGGCAATGCGAGGACCTCAACAAGATCTCTTCTTCGTCCTACGAACCTTGAGGTGTATGAGGGTATCGTATCTCCTTCCTAGGCGATCGAGACACTTAGAATTAAGTGGATTTGTGTCTACGGGATGCAAACCTGTGTCAACACTAAGAATCTTCTCGAGAGACTTCGGGATTGCTTCGGAGGGAACGAGTTCTTCGAGCACACGGAACCATTTCTTTGTTATTTATAATGAAGCAAAGGATGGTGCATCAACAATGGCTTCTTCCTCCCATCCGGTGGAAGACTAGTTGATGAGGGAGCCCAATGCCACGAAAGAAGCATGTTGGGTTCGTGAAGCAGTTCAAGAATTTATATATTCCGATCTGCATTACCGAGAATGTTTACGGTTCGAATCCGTATAGCCCTAATCTTTAATGATAAGCCGGTCTCGCCCATCGCAGCGGAACTAATTGAGAATTACCCAGATTCAACGCGACTCGCATGAACTATATAGATCGTAGGGTCACTACTTCCGTTTCGATCAGGGGATAGGGATGAAGATCAGGAAGGAGAAGGAATTATTCATTAATAAGTTCCTCAATGATGGTCAATCGGAGAAAATTCAGATAAGAATCTAAATTGACGGATTGCTTTCCATAATAGATAATCCGTATAAATCAATCTTATGCATCGATTCGGTAGGGAGGTACATACCATACCCCACTACCTACTTAGTAGAATATAGTCCCCATCCGGTTCTTCCGGCAATTTGACTCATCTCACGGATTCCAGCCAAGAGCTCATTTCCGGATGGGGAGTCCCGTTTCTAATAATCTTCTCGCAAGTCCATTTGGTATCCAGCATCTTCCGAGGACTGGATCGGAGGGACGATTGGCTCATCACTGGGGGGGTGTACATCCCGATTCCATTCTGGGATGAGATGTCCGTGAGCCACGTCTGGCATCTCATCCCCGATCGAACGATCGAGGAGTCAGCAACCCCCCCCCCCTTCACTTATCATAAAGATGTTACACCCACACGGTGGGGTGAGAAGATAAATACCGAAGCAGGAGGAGTATGTAAATGTTTTTGCTTCCTAAACACGATTCCTTCCGGATCCTCCTACTAGTATCCATCCTTATTCCCTATACAGCCTTTTCGGTTTCCAGATCCGTCGCACCCATCCGCGAGGGGCCTGAAAAACTAACAAGCTATGAATCAGGTATGGAACCAAAGGGAGGGGCTTGGATCCAATTCCAGATCCGTTATTATATGTTTGCCCCGGTATTCGTTATTCCCGACGTCGAGACGGTCTCTCCCTATCCCCGGGCTATGAGTTTCAGGGAATTGGGTCTATTTGCTTTTACTGAAGTGTCTATCCCCATATCCATATTAATTGTCGGTTCGATTTATGCATGGTGAAAAGGAGCATTGGAATGGTCCTAATTTCTAACTATTCGGGTAAGAGGAACGGAGTCGACTCCCGTGGGGGGAATCCACTAATTAACTCCGTGGAGTCCTTCTCCCCCGATCAAGACACATCAAACTCGATTATTTTGACTAACTTGAATGATCTCTCCAATTGGTCTCGACTTTCCAGTTTGTGGCCACTCCTTTACGGTACTAGCTGCTGCTCCATTGAATTCGCCTCATTAATTGGTTCACGCTTCGACTTCGACCGGTACGGTCTAGTACCAAGATCCAGCCCCAGACAAGCTGATCCCATAATAACGGCGGGTACTATCACCATGAAGATGGCTCCGTCTCTAGTGAGACTCTATGAACAAATGCCCGAACCAAAGTATGTAATTGCTATGGGGGCATGTACCATTACGGGAGGCATGTTTAGTACGGATTCTTACAGCACCGTTCGCGGAGTGGATAAATTGATTCCTGTGGACATTTATTTGCCGGGTCGTCCGCCCAAGCCCGAAGCTATTATTGATGCTGTGACAAAACCCCGCAAAAGAATTGCTCAGGAAAACTATAGGGATCGAACTTCTTGTCGAACCCGGAAGAGATATTTTAGTCTGAATCACCGACTTTTTTTCGTACCCAATACCTATACCGGTGAATACAATCAACGAATCGCAAATCAGTCTTCGAAATCCCTATCAAATATCCTCTCGAAGGGATTGAGTGGATTCGAAAGTATGCATGAAGAATCCGTATCAGAGGCGGGCGGGTGAAGATATTCCACAGAGATATAGAACGTTAGCTAATATGAGTATTATCAATAACAACGGCGATTCCAACATCGAGATGCGGGGTCGATTACCCGCTTGGTCGACTAGACATAGTTTAGCCCACAGACCTTTAGGTTCTGATTACCGGGGTGTCGAGATCCCACAGGTCAAAGCAGGGGATTGGCCTTCTATAGCTGTTGCTTCATATGCGTGCGGTTTCAATTATCCCCGTTCCCAATGTGCCTATGATGCAGCACCAGGAGGATCCCTAGCTAGTGTGTATCATCTGACGGAGGTGCGAGACGATGCAGATCAACCTGAAGAAGTATGTACAAAAGTCTTCGTTCCGAGAAAAGACCCCAGGATTCCATCCGTTTGTTGGGTTTGGAAAAGTTCCAATTTCCAGGAACGGGAATCCTATGATATGTTAGGAATCACTTATGAGAGTCATCCGCACCTACAACGTATCTTAATGCCTGGGAGCCGGCTGGGATGGCCTTTACGTAAGGATTATGTCGTACCCGACTTTTATGAGCTACAGGATGCTTATCGAATTGGGACGGAGGCAAAATTGAAAGCCATCCTCCCACTAGCCAATTCTGTATCATTCTATTTAATCTTGTGCGGCAGGTGAGGCTGGTCTACCTTATTTGAGACACTTGTTTCTCGTACGATCAATCGCATCCACGTATCTGCATCGAAATCCGCACCTACATATGCACGTTCAAGCGTATGTAGGTGTGGGTATAGATACATACCCCGACCAGTAGACCAATAAGCAATCCATATTTTTTTTTTGGATTCTCCTATTTCCAAGTGCGGTTTTCGCCCGCAGCCATCAGATCAAATTATTTCCCATCGGTATGCCAGGAACCAGACTTGAACTGGTGACACGAGGATTTTCAGTCCTCTGCTCTACCTACTGAGCTATCCCGGCCAGTGATTCCGCGATAATCCCAAACAAATATCCCAGCGTGGATTGATTCTTTCCCTTACCTATCCGTCCAATCGAAGTAACTATCCTCACGAATCCATTTTTTTTTTTATACCTTGCAGGCGAACCATTCAGACAATCCATTGGATTTGCCGAATGGTTCAGTCGCAAACCACTCAAAAATATTCTCGAGCTGGGGACGAGACATCAATCCGATTCGATTGAGCTATGAATCGGGAGCATGGATCCCCTCTCGTTTAGGTGGAGGAAATCAATACGTATTCGGGAGATGTATCTCGATACCCTTCGTCCGCTTGATGGGTCGAAGAATCCCATCCACCAGAATAGACGGGGAGGGATTTCTCTGTTTCATGGGGTAGATGCTTCCCACAACTCCTACGCAATTTGGATAATATGTTTCATCCCGTTCTACTGGGGATGTAGGGACTCGAACCCTCACGGTCCTACAAAGACCAACGGATTTTCTTTCTACCACAATTTGCATTGCTGTTTCCATCAACGGCGTAGAGTTGGACTCCATCTCTATCCGCGAAGGTCTGTTACTAATGGTTATTCATCGAACCATATTCATCCGAATACGGAGTATACATACACAAAGAGGAAATCAGGAGAAGATGGGATTCGGGGATAATCGAGTAGATCCCACCAATACCCGAGATTCTCGAGATTTTGATACAATCCTCGGTGCGGATGTTGAGTATGCACTGGGAGAGGATCCTCGCCGCTTATAGGATCATTCTAGATTGAATCATCCATGGAAAGAGAACATCTATCCGCTTAATGAATAATAGAAATTAATAGATCGTTCGTCGGAATAGCTTCCGTCGAGTCTCTGCACCTATCTCATCATCCGAATCCTGCTTCTGAAATGAGATTTGGCTCAGGATCGCCTACTAAATAATCCTAGGTTTCCCTGAATTTGAAAGCTATCACTCGGTGTGTTTCCATACCTAGGCTCAATCCAATCGAGTCCGCAGCGTCTACCATTCCGCCATACCCCCCCCCCCCTTGAGTCCCAAACCGAAGCAATGGATCTGCAATTGCATCAAATCCTTTTGCATGCCATCCGAGTTTGCATGTTCCATGCCATTTGTTCCAGAGATATTTCACGAGTCTCTTGATTCCGGTCAAGCGGAAATTATATACCCCGTCCCGATTCCCGAATTCTCAACCTCTTCCCTTTTCTGTTTCTATTCCCAATTTCCTCCAGAAAGGGACTCCACCGATCCCAGAGAATATATATCTGCGAGACCATACCCTGCTTCTCCGTATTCGCGTACCCATAAGAATTATACACGGGTGGGGTAATTAAATCAATACGATACGGTAGGAGATGGAATTATCGACTCATCTAACCCATCTCTGTGGTTGAATAACCCTTGCGGCTGACTGCGCCGTGGGCGCAACCACCATTGTCGCTTTAGGAGGGTTCTATTCCATCCCATGGGGTTCAAAAGAACCAGGAAAGCTTGGTTTGGATTCGGAAGTACCACATTCACAAGGCAGAGGTTATCGGTTCGATTCCGGCAGAATATTGCCCAGTATCAGTCGATGCACCAATACCGTGTCTCCCTTCGGCTTTGTCCCCCGCGTCGAAGCCTCCATTTCCAATAGAGTCGATGGGAATTCGAGTATTTGTTCGTCTACATTCATATGTTATGATTATTACAAATACCAAATGTTCAACAAAATTGGGTGACACTTATAAATAGTACCAGTACTTCGATTACGGAGAGGTCCATTCCGGGTCTTACCATGCTTACAAAGAAGGAGTTTTTATGTCTCGTTATCGAGGACCCCGTCTGAAAATAATACGTCGTCTCAAGGATCTACCCGGGCTTACAAATAAAACATCAAATCCGAGAGAAGCACGAATTGCTATTGATTAATCTGCTTCGAGAAAGGTATCTCAATTTTGCGTGCGTCTGGAAGCCAAACAGAGATTACGTTTCAATTATGGATCAACGGAACGACAATTGCCTAGATACGTTCGTATTGCTAGAAGAGCCAAGGGTTCAACAGGTCAAGTACCATTACAGCTACTCGAAATGCGTCCAGATAATATTGTTTCTCGTCCAGGTATGGCTCCTACTATTCCTGCAGCTAGGCAATTAGTTAATCATAGACACATTCTAGTGAACGATCGTATAGTCGATATACCGAGTTACCGTCGCAAACCAAAAGATACTATTATTGTGAGAAATCGACCGGGTTCTTCGCAATGGACCAAAATAGAGAGATGGAATTTTCTCGGGGAGACAAAATACCTGATCATTCAACTTTTTCCTCGTCGGGAGACAGTAGACCCACAGGATTAGTGAATGGAATCGCAAATCGGGAGTCCACTGGGTTGGATATAAATGAATTGCTCGTCGTTGAGTATTACTCCCGCAAAGCCTAACCCCAAGTAATTATCTAATAGTCTGGGATTCCTCATTCTGAAATTCGGATACCCCCCCCCCGGGGGGGGGGATTCTTGGAATTATTATTTGAAATCGGGAGTACTAACTGGAAGCATTCAAAGGATTAGCAATTCTTTGGGGTGCCGGAACAGAGTCAATGACGGAATGCAAAGGGGAAAGGGGGGGATTCGAACCCCGGTAAACAAGAGTCTACATAGCATTTCCAATGCTACACCTTAAACCACTCAGTCACCTTTCCTGCAACTTTGTACTATTTACACATCTTACCAATCTAAGAAACCGGATAGCAACTCAATCCTCGATGATAGACGGGAAAAAGTGATTCCTGGAAGTGAGTGCAAGCCTCATCAGTTATTAAGAAATGAGATTAATTCCCGGAATTGAGGTAGGGGAGGTGACCCCATCCTGGGATAGATTTTTAGTTGTTCGAGTCGATTTCATAATGAGAGATTTTCAATTAGGTGATGCAGATCCCATCAAAAGCAATCACTCCATTAGTAATTATTCATGGATGCTGCGAGACTATATACCCCCATTCACACACGACTCTCATTCGGTGCGGAATTAGTTACTCCACCCTCCCAGTCGATTGAGGGGGAGGGACATAGATACCAGACGGATGCACCTCTTCCCCTTGTATTGCAAAAGAGATCTGTTCTTCCGGCATCCTGATTAACTCAATAATAAGTGGAACGAAGAGGAATTCCAATTACGCCTAGATCCCAGAGAAATGACAATTCTATTGATAGAACTCCCACGATTCTGGCGGATATCTTGTTACAAATCATACCGACTACTGATAGGGAGAAGAGAGCTTTTACTTATTATAGAGATGGTGCGATTTGGGGAGGGAAAATCGATTAACCTTAATTCCTAATTAATTGGGGGATTCAATTCCGATAGACCCGCGTTTGGTGAAGGTATGTTTCGAACGGGAACAAGTCCTTCTGTCGTGTATCCTCGATTGATGCAGCCTCAAATGCTCCAGTTTCGATCTCCGGCGAATCGTAGTAGTAAGCAAAAGGTGAAACCTACGGACCGACCTATTTGTAGGACTCCGTGGGTAGGCATAGGGGAGAGGCACTACGTGGAGGAATCGACAACGCAAAAGCTTCGTTACGGTTGGTTCAGCCGCGCGTCGTGTTTCTATGACGAATACCAATAATGATTGGGACAACGAACATCCATCCCGTTCGTATTTTGGATACCCCTAGAATCATCGGAGATTGTCGAAGTAGCTGATCCCCATGAAACTCGAAGCGTTGGGAACAGAGAAATTGTCATTAGTCTCTTGGTGTCGACGTGTCGGAGTGGCACAACCATGTTAACAAGAGATTTTTGGCAGAAGGGATGGCTAGTCCAGTAGTTTCACAGACACTAGCCCCCGTTCATCCATAGGTTTAGAGTAGGAATTGCTAGACTATTCCAAATACTAGTCTCTCTCCATGCATCATGCAGGAGGAGCCGTATGAGGTGAGAATCTCAAGTACGGTTTTGAAGCGGAGCTCATTCACGCTGAGTGAGCGACCCTGACGAATGTCGGCCCAATCCGAAGGAGAATATGCAGAAGCTTCATAAAATTACTACAAAGCTATGCGTTTGGAGATTGATCCTCATGATCGGAGTTACATACCCCATAATATAGGTTTGATTCATACTAGCAATGGAGAACATGCAAAGGCTTTGGAATACTATTTTCAAGCATTGGAACGGAATCCTTTTCCACCACAGGCTCTTAATAATATGGCTGTGATCCGTCATTACGTGCGATTACCCATACTATAGGATCCCTTGATTCGAAACCACTCGATGTAGGAGGCTTTCCACAAGCATACTCCCATAAGGAGTTCTCCTGAGCTGTGGAATTTGGTGTCCCCCGTAGTAACTCAGGTCCGGGGGAAGAACGGAAGCCTGTGAATCCATGGATAATCGGGTGAATTGAGGAGAAAGCACCGCAAAGATTCGTCATCGAAAATCTGGGTCGATACGATGAGATTTGCTCACTCGGGGGTTCTACAATCGATTCCTGTAATAGAATCGATTTGGAAAGGAATATCGAGCTATGGTGTAGTATCAAATCCCAAAGGAAAACATTTCAGCGGATCTATTTTTAGAAGTAGGGGAATTAGTCGGGGGAGATTATTACCCTCCTCCACGAATTAGGAGTATGGAAAAGATTCTATCTCGCATCGATAGGATTGGAAACCATTCCCAGTAACTACTCTTGATTCTTCTCTAGACTAACGGGGGAGGGGGCCAAGTAAATCTCTCTCTTCTCTTGGATCAGATAGAGAATAAGCTACTGAGTAGTCATTCGAGCCGCATGAGGTAGGAAACTCTCAAGTCCGGTTCTGAGGGAGGATATCTCGAAGGGATCTATCCATCCGACCGGGGGGAGCAGGCCATTCAACAGGGAGACCCGGAGGCTTCGGAATCTTGGTTTGATCAAGCCGCTGAGTGTCGGAAACCAGCAATAGCACTTCCTCCAAGCAATTATATCGAAGCACAAAATTGGTTGAGGATTACGAAACGTTCCAGGTGATGAGAGAGGGGGGTGACGCCGGGGTAGCAGTGATATGGGGACCAGACAATTGAAAGAAATTCCTTTACATTTTCTACCCCCCCCCCCCCCTGGGATACCAGGAAGGAGAAGACTTCTCCTCCTACCGATTGCCATCTGGTAATATGTAACCCCCCCCCTACTGAAACGTATAAGAATCTCTCTATACAAGGTCCATAAAGCACTAATAAGTTGTGTAATAATAAGATTAAATGCCTGCCTCGGATAACTCTTCTATTACAGCTGTTCCAGTTCCAAACTCAGGGAGAAGAATACCTTACATACGAATTCCATCTCTTAGAAGTTTCGTATCCCCCGCTGGTAGGTCGTTGCTATCCCTGTTCCGAAGAGAGGAGAATCTCGATGACTATTCGTTCACCGGAACCAGAAGTCAAGATTATGGTGGAAAAGGATCCCGTGAGAACTTCTTTCGAAAAATGGGCTCAACCTGGACATTTCTCGAGAACTTTAGCTAAGGGTCCCAGTAGTACCACTTGGATTTGGAATCTACATGCTGATGCTCATGATTCTGATAGTCACACAAATGATTCAGAAGATATATCCGTAAAACATTCAGCGCCCATTTTGGTCAATTAGCTATTATTCTTATCTGGCTGAGTGTATGTATTTTCACGGGGCTCGCTTCTCTATTACGAGGCGTGGCTAAGTGATCCCACTCATGTTAAGCCTAGCGCCCAGGTAGTTTGGCCAATAGTTGGTCAAGAGATACTTAATGGAGATGTAGGTGGGGGATTCCAGGGAATACAGATAACGTCCGGATTTTTCAAATATGGCGGTCTTCTGGAATAACTAGTGAGTTACAACTCTATTGCACCGCTATCGGTGCCTTAATCTTTGCAGGATTGATGTTCTTCGCTGGTTGGTTCCACTATCACAAGGCTGCTCCAAAATTGGCTTGGTTCCAGGACGTGGAATCCATGTTGAACCACCACCTAGCAGGCCTCTTGGGATTGGGTTCCTTGGCGTGGGCGGGACACCAGGTACACGTCTCGCTACCCATTAACCAACTATTAGACGCGGGAATCGATCCTAAGGAGATACCTCTTCCTCATGAATCCATTTTGAATCGTGACCTTTTGGCTCAGATGTATCCCAGTTTCGCAAAGGGATTAACTCCATTCTTTACCCTCGACTGGTTACAATACTCAGATTTCTTAACCTTCCGTGGGGGATTGAATCCAGCCACAGGGGGATTGTGGTTGACCGATACTGCGCATCACCATCTAGCTATTGCAGTTCTTTTCCTGATAGCTGGTCACATGTATCGAACCAATTGGGGTATCGGGCATAGTACGAAAGAGATTCTGGAAGCTCATAAAGGTCCCTTCACGGGTGAGGGTCACAAGGGTCTTTACGAGA
Source organism: Dipteris shenzhenensis (assembly GCF_047967505.1). Classification (NCBI taxonomy): domain Eukaryota; kingdom Viridiplantae; phylum Streptophyta; class Polypodiopsida; order Gleicheniales; family Dipteridaceae; genus Dipteris; species Dipteris shenzhenensis. Next base: position 2,645 of record NW_028239427.1, on the reverse strand, counting down.
TCCTAACTACTTCATGGCATGCTCAATTAGCTATTAATCTTGCTATGTTGGGTTCCCTAACAATTGTAGTGGCCCATCATATGTATGCTATGCCTCCCTATCCATACCTAGCTACTGATTATGCTACGCAGCCATCCCTGTTTACGCATCACATGTGGATTGGTGGTTTCCTAGTGGTAGGCGCGGCGGCACACGCAGCTATTTTTATGGTGAGAGATTATGATCCGACTACTCAATACAACAAACCTATTGGATCGTGTCATTCGGCATCGTGATGCAATAATTTCACATCTTAACCGGGTATGCATTTTTCTAGGTTTCCATAGTTTCGGATTGTATATTCATAACGATACTACGAGTGCGTTGGGACGTCCCCAAGATACGTTTTCAGATACTGCTATTTAATTACAACCCATATTTGCTCAGTGGGTCCAAAACATTCATGCTTCTGCTCCTGACTTAACGGCACCTAATGCAACAGCAGGTACCAGTTTGACCTGGGGGGGTGGAGACTTAGTAGCAGTAGGTGGTAAAGTTGCTTTGTCACCAATCCCATTAGGTACTGCCGATTTTTTTGGTGCATCACATCCATGCCTTTACGATTCATGTTACTGTATTAATATCACCAAAAGGTGTCCGTTTGCGAGGAGCTCCCGCCTAATACCCGACAAAGCGAATCTTGGTTTTCGTTTCCCTCGTGATGGCCCCGGTAGAGGAGGTACCTGCCAGGTATCTGCTTGGGATCATGTCTTCTCAGGTTTGTTCTGGATGTATAATTCCATCTCAGTAGTTATATTTCATTTCAGTTGGAAGATGCAATCTGACGTACGGGGTAGTATAAGTGACCAGGGAGTAGTGAGCCATATCACTGGAGGAAAACTTCGCGCAGAGTTCAACAACCATTAATGGATGGCTCCGTGATTTCCTATGGGCACAGGCTTCCCAAGTCATTCAATCGTATGGTTCTTCATTATCCGCATATGGTCTTTTATTCTCGGGTGCTCATTTTGTTTGGGCTTTTAGTCTGACGTTCCTGTTCAGTGGCCGTGGATATCGGCAAGAACTCATCGAATCTACTGTTCGGGGCCCATAATAAATTGAAAGTTGCTCCTGCTATCCAGCCCAGGGCTCTGAGTATTGTACAGGGACGTGCCGTAGGGGTGGCTCATTACCTTCTGGGTGGAATCGCCACAACATGGGCATTCTTCCTAGCGAGAATCATTGCAGTAGGATAATGGCTAGGAGGATTCGAAAAGCATTACGGCATCAAGATTTCCAAAGTTCAGCCAGGGTCTATCCCAAGACCCAACTACTCGTCGTATCTGGTTCGGTATAGCCACTGCGCATGACTTCGAGAGTCATGACAATATTACCGAGGAACGTCTCTACCAGAAAATATTTGCTTCCCATTCTGGTCAATTAGCTATAATTCTTCTCTGGACTTCTGGGAATCTATTCCATGTAGCTTGGCAGGGTAACTTCGAGGCATGGGTGCAAAACCCATTACAGGTAAGACCAATCGCTCATGCCATTCGGGATCCTCATTTTGGTCAACCAGCCGTCGAGGCTTATACCCGAGGGGGAGCTCCGGGTCCGGTTAATATTGCTTATCCTGGTGTTTATCAGTGGCGGTACACTATCGGTTTACGCGACAATCAAGATCTATATACCGGAGCTATCTCCTTACTAGCTACTTACTAGCTGTTTCCGCCTTGTTCCTGGTAGCGGGTTGGTTGCATCTACAACCCAAATGGAAACCGGGTATTTCTTGGTTCAAAAATGCTGAATCTCGTCTCAATCATCACTTATCAGGACTCTTCGGAATAAGCTCTCTAGCTTGGACAGGCCACCTGATTCACGTCGCTATTCCTGAATCTAGAGGCGAACATGTGAGATGGGGTAATTTACTAACTGCACTACCACACCCCCAAGGTTTGGGACCATTCTTTTCGGGTCAATGGAGTGTTTATGCACAAAGTCCCGACTCCGCTAATCACTCGTTCAATAGTGCTCAGGGAGCAGGAACTGCCATTTCAACCTTTCCGGGGGGATTTCATCCACAAACTCAGAGTTTGTGGTTAACTGATATCGCTCATCATCATCTGGCAATTGCGGTTGTGTTTATCATTGCCGGCCACATGTACAGGACTAACTACGGCATCGGACATAGTATAAAAGAGATTCTGGAAGCTCATATTCCTCCAGGAGGCAGGTTGGGACGTGGACATAGGGGACTCTACGACACAATCAATAACTCCCTACATTTCCAATTAGGACTCGCTTTAGCTGCTTTAGGAGTCATTACTTCCCTAGTGGCACAACATATGTATTCCTTACCCGCTTATGCTTTTATAGCACAGGATTATACGACCCAGGCCGCGCTATACACCCATCACCAGTACATCGCTGGTTTTATTATGACAGGGGCGTTCGCCCACGGAGCCATATTCTTTATACGGGATTATGATCCGGAACAAAATAAGGATAACGTGTTGGCAAGGATGTTGGAGCATAAAGAAGCAATAATAGCCCATTTGAGTCGGGCTAGTTTATTCCTAGGGTTCCATACTTTGGGTCTCTATGTCCATAACGACGTCACGTTAGCCTTTGGAACCCCAGAGAAGCAAATTCTTATTGAACCTGTA